>NW_021629856.1:0-70171 GCF_900700375.1 Denticeps clupeoides
TTCAGTTTCTCCAGAAAAGGGAGAGATTCCTACAGACCTTGCTGCATGTCAGCCTGTACTTTATATCACAGACCTTCCTATCACACCCCAAGGTTGAGGAAGTTCATATGTAGCTCCTTTTACACAGACAACCCATAGCTGTTGATAAAAACCTACAATTCACAGGACAGCTTATGGTTAAAATCTCTTCATCATTATTAACAGGCTGTATAACCTGAACTCTGAACAGAGTTCATTGCCCAAACCTACTGACAGCAGTGATGATTCTCATTCATCACCTGTGGACTGCAATGAAGAGAATACTGAGAGAAATATGCACAACTCTACATGTTGTAACCTGGCTTACCAGGACCTTAGGACATTCAAAGCAGTGTGTATGACAGTTAAAATTTATACACGTTGTGTGAATGAGGAGATAAGATCACTTTCACATTTTTACAAACAAGGCAGCTTTCAAGCATGCAGAAACCTGTTTTTTATACTAAAATACCGTACAAAATTTATAAAGTTATATACAATGCAAACTCTAAATTAGATTCAGAGTTTATGTCCCCTACACCACAATACATTGTGTGTCATGCAGTTAAATGCTTTTTGCAAAAAAAAAACCCAAAAACAATAGAAACAGTATGCCAGTAAGGATAAAGTGCAGATGCATTACCAACAAGACACACATTTAAGAACAATATGCAGTGGAGTATTAAAGCGGATATGAATGTAATATTGATAGTGTCACAACTGCAGATTTTAAAGCACAGACAACCCATAGCTGTTGATAAAAACTTACAATTCACAGGACAGCTAATGGTTAAAATCTGCATAGTTATAAAGGGTGGAATTACAGAGACAGAGACCAGATCTCCACCTGGCCCTGATTCAGGGCCCAAATCGCCTGAGGGAAGAAGCTCTTTTCTCACCTCAAATGAGAAAGAGTCCATTGTTAGGATGACAAATAAAAAAAAAAAATTCTGGCAGGTGCAAAACCTGCTAGAATCAAAGTAGGATAGATGGTACAAGTACACCAAGCTTTTCATGTGACTAAAAATGTTTTTAAAGACAAACCAAACGTGAAGTCAATGGAATTGTCTGTTGACCTGTCAGGATTGATGGCACCTGGACTTATCACCTGTGCCCAATCCGGACAGCGTTTAAAAGCCGGGAATTTCCGCCCCTTCGGGAGCGGCAAAACTTTTGTGAACTTGACCTTGCAACTGTGTTAGTATTTTGAGTTCTGGCAATCGCCACACGCCTGCGGGTTAGTTTAAGTTGATTCCCCTTTATTACCCGTTTTTGCCCACCGTGCCATTGTTTATTTGTAATTTTTTATTATTATTAATAATTATTAATAAAATCCCCTTCCCAGCACGTCCTGCCTCTGCGCTTCCTTCCCCCGTCAGCTTGATGTCGTGACAGAATGTCAGAGCTGCAGAAGGTGTGGAGTTACAGTCTTTTAAAGGTGGTCAGAATTGGCTTCAGCTGTAGCGATCGCCTGGAGCCAAATAACGGCACGGTGGCCAAAAACGGGTAAAAAAAGGGGGAATCAACTTAAACTAACCCGCAGGCATGTGGCGTGCGGCTTTTTAAACGCTGTCCGGATTGGGCACAGGTGATAAGTCCAGGTGGCGTCATATAGCATATAGCAGGTGTAACCGGTGAGCATTGTAGAGACCAACAGTTTACTAATGTGTGACGTGCTGGCGGTAGCAGCAGGCGGTGAGTTTCAGCTGTAGATTCTGTACAGAAAATGGTACTGTGGGATGTGAAGCAGGAGCTGCTGTTGTGTTTCAAACATGCAGGATGGTGCTGCAGTCTGTAGTGTATTCTTAACCTGGGAATATTGATGAATAAACTCTGGCATAAGGTGCCTTAGCAACAAGACATACATTTAAGAACAATATGGAGTGATTCAGGGCCCAAATATTCTGAGGGAAGAAGCGCTTCGTTATTCTTTCTGTCTTGGCTTTAAAGGAGCAGAAGCACTTCCCTGACCTCAAAAAAGAAAAGAGTCCGTTGTCAGGATGACAGAATGACAAATTAACTTTACATTTTTTCTGGCAGGTGCAAAACCTGCAAGAATCAAAGTAGCATAGATGGTAGAAGTATGCAGACAACATCAACAACATTTATTTATTATATAGCCCAAACTCCACACAAAAAAGCTCTAGGAGAGAGAAAAAAGGAGTGGGAAGGAGTGATACAGAGAGGGACCCCCTTCCAGGTAGAGTGAGCCTGCAAGTGGTGTCAAGTGCAGGTTTGTGATTGTCCAATAAGAGATAAGGCTCCTACAGTTGTATAGGTGGAGAAGTCTCAAAATAGTCCAGTGTCATGTGTACAATACATGTCCATTATGATGCTACTGGTCCATCGGAAAATCCCTGAAGCATTAGTTGTTACGGTGGTGGTGCCTTGTGGTGACCCTCTGGTTCGTTTCATGCTGAGTCAGGAACCAGGATTTATCTGCTGGTCTCTTCACGGGAGGTTTGCCAGTAGTCTAGGCGCTTGATTCAGTGTCTCGGAGAGAACAAACAGAAGCAGCGGCAGACGTGGCATCGTACGACTGATACTGAATATGTGGCTTTAATGGATATTTGTGCTCCAGTGGCCCGATACCCTAACTAGGAGAGCCTAACTAAGGTGAATTTTAACACTGTCTGTGCCTAACAAGGGTGACTGTGTGATAAAGTGGACTTTATAATTTACACTCTGTTTGGAACTTTAACAAAAGGGCAGATAAAATAGATGTGTTTTCAGGTTAGATTTAAACACTAAGACTGAGTCCCGAACACTGACCGGCAAGCCGTTCCACAACTACGGAGCTGTATAAAAGAAGGATCTGCTCCCAGCTGTGACCCTCTGTACTTTGGGTACCAGTAGTGACCCTGCATCCGTTGATCGCAGGGGGCGGTGGCGGGTCGTAAATAACTAAAAGTTCACTTCAGGTATTGCGGGGCGAGACCATTTAGAGCTTCATAGGTCAAAAGTAGGATTTTGTAGTCAATTCTAAATTTGATGTGTAACCAGTGCAGTGATTGTAAGACTGGGGTGATGTGGTCAAATTTCCTTGTTCTATTTAGAACTGTAGCATTCTGAACAAGCACATAGACACAGAGAGAACATCGCTACATGGAACACAGGGAACACTCTGGGTGACAGGACCATTTACAGGTACTAGACACATTAAGGGTTAGGGTTAGGGTGAAAGTGCCGCTCTGGGAAGTTCCTAATCAGGGTAATTCCCTAAAAACATTAAGTCTAGCGGCCCACAATTCAGTGCTCAGTCATTGAGTTCAGCAAATTGCGTTCAATATTCTGCGCTTGCCATGGGGCTCAGCACAAGAAATTGGCATGAACTTTAACCACAGTGCATGCACAAGACTGCTGCAAAATCACTCTTGTGCCGCATCATGGCATCATGATGCACAGGCCTACGGCATTTCCAGGGCGAACCTGAAGAGGGGCATCAAAAAGGCCAAGCACTGCTACAAACTAAAGCTAGAGGAATACTTCTCCAATGCTGATCCTCGACGCTTGTGGCAGGGCATTCAGGCCATTACAGACTATAAACCCAGCAACTCAGCCCCCACAACCACAGATGTCCTCTTTCTGAATGAGCTCAACGACTTTTATGCTCGCTTTGAAAGAGGACAACAAGCAACCTGCTGTCAAGATCCCCTCATCTACCGACCACAATCGCCCATCATACTCACCTCCTCAGATGTTTGCACTGCACTGAGCCGGATAAAACGCGCGCAGGGCTGCTGGACCAGACGGCATCCCGGGGCGCGTACTTAGAGCATGTGCAGAGCAGCTCGCTGGCGTATTCACGGACATTTTTAACATGTCTCTCGCCCAAGCAGCTGTTCCAACATGCCTCAAATCCACCTCCATTGTACCAGTGCCGAAACATTCTAGTCCAACATGCCTGAATGACTACCGCCCTGTAGCACTCACACCCATAATCATGAAGTGCTTCGAGCGGTTAGTCCTGGCACATCTGAGGGACTTCCTCCCACCAACTCTGGACCCACACCAGTTTGCGTACCGTAGCAATAGGAGCACAGAGGATGCAGTCTCCATAGCGCTGCACTCTGTACTCACCACACCTGGACAAGCAAAACACATATGCACGGATGCTGTTTGTTGATTTCAGCTCAGCATTTAACACTGTCATCCCCTCTAAGCTAATCTCTAAAACTTAGAGCCCTGGACATCAACACCTCACTTTGCAACTGGATTATGGACTTTCTGACCAGCAGACCACAGCATGTAAGGTCAGGCCACATCCGCTCCACTACTGTCACGCTCAACACTGGTGTACCACAGGGCTGTGTGCTGAGCCCCTTCCTCTACTCCCTCTTCACCCATGACTGCCGACCTATGTATGGATCAAACTCCGTTATTAAGTTTGCAGATGACACCACGGTGATAGGTCTCATCGACAACAACGATGAGACTGCCTACAGGGAGGAGGTCCAGCATCTGGCCACTTGGTGCACAGAAAATAAACCTTCTTTTAAACACCACCAAGACCAAGGAGCTCATTGTGGACTTCAGGAGGGAGAGAAGAGGCTCGCATGATCCCATCCACATCAATGGGATGACTGTGCAGCCTGTTACATCCTTCAAGTTCCTGGGGACCCCACATCTCAGAGGACCTGTCCTGGAGCATTAACACCTCCAGCCTGGTCAAGAAGGCTCACCAGCGCCTCTTCTTCTTGAGAACATTAAAAAAGAACCAGCTACCCACTACCATCCTGTTGAACTTTTACCGCTCTACAATAGAGAGCATCCTTACCAGCTGTCTCACAGTGTGGTATGGAAGCTGCACTGTTGCTGAGCGTAAGGCGATGCAGCGGGTGGTGAAAACTGCCCAGCGCATCACAGGGACTCCACTTCCATCCATTGAGGAAATCCAGAGGAAGCACTGTCTGCGTCGAGCTCACAGTATTCTTAAGGACTCCTCCCACCCGGCCCACGAACTGTTCTCTCTCCTGCCTTCAGGCAGACGGTTCAGGCTACCACGGACAAGAACCAGCAGACTTAGGAACAGCTTTTTTCCCAGAGCTGTTTCCTTGCTGAACTCCTCTGCCCCCCCCATTCACTCTTGATAATCACTGCACTGCACATATCACTTTGTACTGCACATATCACTTTGTACTGCACATATCACTTTGTACTGCACATATCACCTTATGTATAGCACATATCACTTTATGTATATATATATATAACTTAACTTATTTGAACTGTATCCTGCACTTGCTGCTTATTGCACTTCTGGTTAGACCTAAACTACATTTCGTTGCCCTGTACTTGTACATGTGTAATGACAATAAAGTTGAATCTAATCTAATCTAATCATGGTCTGAAAGTGGCCTTATTTCATCTTCAGCTCCACGACACGTCCCTGATATATTGGTCAGGCTGGAGGTTGGGCTAATACCCTTGAGCACATCATACATACAACAATGGCATATAACATGTTCATGGTTGTGCTACAGTGGCTACAGGACCTCATAAAGCAACTACAAGAAGTCCTCTCTAATGAAAGGTAAGGCTGGAGACGCGATCTGACAGTTTAACCCATCGCAGAAGAGAACTATATGCAAAACAAGGCGCAAGAGCGGGGAGTTACATTGACATATTTAGAAACTGAAAACCCATTTTAGAGAAAATTATTATTGTGTGGACGGGCCCTCAAGTTATACTTATACTAGCAACACAGGCGAACGCACTCAAGGATAATTAGGCACACGATGGACACAAAAACATGAGAAATACCTGACCCGGAGTGTCAGGACCAGTTCGGTTTGTGACCACTATGCCTAACTAATAACTTATGAAATAAAGATGCAGCTTGAGTTCCTTGTTCTTCTGACTCCTGCGTGCTGCCTCTACATATACAACGTAAGACACAAGCCATCCTTTATAAGGTTACTTAATTTGCACCAGAGTGTATAATAAGGATTATATGAAAAATCGTTCACTACAGCAGGTCAGTGTTGCATTGATTGTAAAATAACACTAAAAACATCAATTTTAACCTGAATGTTCAAGAAATGTCTGTTATTGTTTGTATAAAATGTTGCTTTTGCACAGTCACTGAAAAGCACAACATTAGGTAACAAATCAACCTGTACTTTTGATCACAGGCCTTCCTATCACACCTTCCTTTCAAAGGTTGAGGAAGCTAGGATATAGCTCAGTGGATTTAAGCTTTCTTGTACACAAACAACCCATATCTGTAGATTAAAAACTTATAATTCACAGAACAGCTTATGGTTAAAATCTCTTCTTCAGTATTAACAGATTGTATAACCTGAACTCTGAAAATAGTTCATAGCCCAACCCTAATCATGACAGCAAGATTTACAAGTCATCACCTGTGAACATTCCACCTTAGGACAATCAAAGCAGTGTGTATTGCTGTTATCAGTTACATACCTTGTGGGAACATGGAGATCATTTTTCACTTCGGCCAAGGATAAGTGCTCACTAACACAGATTTCGACAGGTTTGAGAACAATATTTGAGATTTATGGATCTTTTGTGCATGAAGAAAATATTTCAGATCTTTGGAAAATGGGAGCAAAAATTGTTGCATTTATTTGTTTGTTCAGTGTACTTTGGACAGAGAGCCACAGAGGCAGGATCACTGAAGACATTAAAGAAAGGCTAAACTTAATATATAGTTTTAAGTTATGAATATATGTTTACAATATGTTAAAATATTAAGTGTGACAGATTACTTAAATTTTTCCTGTTTAGGCTGGTTTACTCTTTTCACTGTGAGATACAGAGATAAAGCATCAAAAATAAGCACAGCAGTAGATAAATTAAATTGTGTCAGGATTGCCTGCAGCTGGGCTCCACACCTGACTTCAATCCTGACGCCCCATAAATGCCGGAAGCTTCCGCCCCTTCTGGGTCTCTGGCATTTTCGTGGACTCTCTGCATGAACTTGACCTGGTTTAATTTCATGTGTTTTGAGTTCTGGCAATCGCCACACGCCTACGGGTTAGTTTCAGTTATTTATTTAAGTTAAATCGTTTTTGGCCACAGCGCCATTGTTTATTTGTATTTCTTTGTTTATTGTATAATAAAACCCCCTTCCCAGTATGTCAAACCTCTGCGCTTCCTTCCCTCGTAAGTCCGTAGTCGTGACAGAATGCCAGAGACCCCCCCAAAAGCGCAGAGGTAGAAAGCAGAGGAGAAGAAACGCCGCGAAGGACGCGGCGCGGCGAACGCGGACGCCAGGGGAGAGACGCGCCGCCCGTTCTGGTGGAGCCTTTTCTCCCCGAGAAGCCGTGGTACGCGGCGCCGCGTGATGACGTCACCCCCGGGAAACTCCGCGAAACCCGGAAGCGACAACGTCGGCGGGTGAGTGGGCGGAGCGAGGACGTTGGCGTCGGCAGCAGCGAGGAAGTGACGTGGGCAGCGAGCGCAGAAGATGCGACCCCCACGATCTTCGCCATGTCGAGCCAAGAACTCTGCGCTCTGCTGGCAAGGCTCCCCGTGGACTGGGACGACACGGACGACGACGAGAGCACGGGAGACGAGAGTTGGGCTCCGCCCATCGCGCCAGTCTGCGATCGTCGCAAGGTCCGTGGGGACCCACGTCACTTCCAGGGGGGTGAGAAGCGGCAAAAACGGCGGCGTTCCTCCAGCGAGGAGGTGGGCAGCCTCCAGCCCGAATGGCCAGAGTACTGCCCATGGGAGCGTATCGCGCCATGGGTCCAGGATGTCCGCAGGGTGGACGACCCTTGGAGTCACCGGTGGGAGGACACGGATGACGAAAGCGATGATGACGTGGATTTTCGGTGGGCGGTCGTTGCCGGGATGGCTCCGCCCAGCGTGCGCGTCCGAGATCATCGCGGCGTCCATGATGACCCATGTGACTTCTGGGGGTACGAGGTGGACACGGACGACGACCAGGATGACGCCGTTTGGGCAGTCGGTGCCGGGATGGCTCCGCCCATCGCGCCCACACCTGCTGGAGGAGACGTCCACCCCCCCTCCACACCACACACCTACCACCATCTCCAGCGACGTGCCCAGCCCCGTGTGGGACAGCCCAATTGTCCCGGGACCCTTCAGTGGGGCAGCAGACACAGACGAGACCACCACCATCCTCGCGTGTCTGCTTGGGTCAGCATGGGGCTGGAGCGCAGCCCTCGGGCAGCAGGGAGAGACAGACAGCAGTTTTCGGGACTTCCAGCAGAGACTGAGGGCGGAGTTTGATAGGCCAGAGCCTGAGCCAGGGATCGAACTCTGCCCCTCCACCACATCCAGCGCCAGTCAGGATCCGGGGCAAGAAGACCAAGCAATGGTGGGCGACGAGAAGGTCGCACCTCCCGAGATCCTGGCTGTGCCCCCTGAGGAGGTCCCGGAGAGCCCAGAGAGGGAGCCAGACGACCCTCTCTTCTGTCTGTCTCTGTCTGTGTGTGTCTGTGTGGCATATGTGTCCGTATGTCGCCCCCACTTCCCCTCTTTGTGTCCACCAGATGGTGACCCAGCCGCGGAGCCGAACCCCAGGGAGGAGGTTCCTGACCCGAATGTGCTGGTCCAAGGCGAGGTGGACAAGCCCCAAGGTACCCCTAAGTCCAGCCGGGGGGGGTGCTCCCCCAAAGAATTTTTTGGGGGGGTGCAGTTCGGGTTGGGGACTCCTCCTGAGGGGAGGGTAGGTGGGGAAGCGATGGAGCTGGGTCCTCCGGTAGCCAGTGAGGAGGGCGGGCCAGGCATGGGCCTGCGTCTGCCTCCAGAGGGGTGGAGCGCCATAGAGCCCCCGGGTAGGCATGAGGACCCAGCTGGGACAGGCAGGAAGAGGGCCTGCTTGTCCCAACGGACGCAGAAGGGGCTAGCCGGATGGTCTGGCAATGCCCCCCCCCTTGGCACCAGGGCCGGGCAGCGAGAGGGGCTGCATAGTCCCAGAAGGCACCAGCCTGGGGTGCCTGGAACAGTCGCCGGAGGTTCTGGGACAATCTCCCTGCGCGGTGCAGGGGGGTGACACAAGACGTGTCAGAGGAGACGTGTGGAGACAGGGCCCACACGTACCGAGATGGATCGGCCCTGATTATTGTGTGCAGGTACGAGGGTCCGGGGCCGCCATGCGGGACCACGCCGGGGAGCCAGGCCGAGGGTCCGGGGCCGCCACGCCTGACCACGCCGGGGAGCCAGGCCGAGGGACCGGGGCCGCCACGCCTGACCACGCCGGGGAGCCAGGCCGAGGGACCGGGGCCGCCACGCCTGACCACGCCGGGGAGCCAGGCCGAGGGACCGGGGCCGCCACGCCTGACCACGCCGGGGAGCCAGGCCGAGGGACCGGGGCCGCCACGCCTGACCACGCTGGGGAGCCAGCCCGAGGGACCGGGTCCCCCAAGGGGAGGATACAGCAGGGCAGGAGCCCTGTGGTTGCCGCCGTCCGCCCCGCCGCCTCCACTGATGGTACTGTTGGGGCTCCGAGGACGTAGCCCTTGGAGGGGGGGCTCTGTCAGGATTGCCTGCAGCTGGGCTCCACACCTGACTTCAATCCTGACGCCCCATAAATGCCGGAAGCTTCCGCCCCTTCTGGGTCTCTGGCATTTTCGTGGACTCTCTGCACGAACTTGACCTGGTTTAATTTCATGTGTTTTGAGTTCTGGCAATCGCCACACGCCTACGGGTTAGTTTCAGTTATTTATTTAAGTTAAATCGTTTTTGGCCACCGCGCCATTGTTTATTTGTATTTCTTTTTTTTATTGTATAATAAAACCCCCTTCCCAGTATGTCAAACCTCTGCGCTTCCTTCCCTCGTAAGTCCGTAGTCGTGACAAATTGTCAATAACATATGCGGTCATTCATCCTTTGTCGCTGAGAGAATCAGTTCAGATTGCCACCCCCAGTACAGGAACCACATGGACAAGAGCCACTGGGACAGGAAACCGATTACAACACCGGCGGAGCAAGGTAATGGCAGGCCTCCTGTCTAACGTACACTGCATAGTACGTTAGATAATGTCGCTCTCCTCAAAAGGAAGGTAGTAAGAGATTATAATAATTCCAGATTCCTGTTTAACACTAGAGCCAATATAACCAGGAATAAGACAGAAACGGATACTACCACTCAGTATCATCATAGTAGAAACGATTTTATCAATGTACTTGCGCTTTGGAGCCACTTTCTTCAAGGTTCCTTAAACAAGTAGCACCCGATATTATAAATCCTATCCTCAAAATTGTTAACTCATCGCTTAGCACCAGCCATGCACCAAGTTCGTTCAAGGTAGCAGTCATTATACCCCTGATTAAAAAGCCTGATCTTGATCGCAGTCAGATTTCAAATTATAGACCAATATCCAACCTTCCATTTATATCAAAAATTTTAGTAAAAGTCATAGCCCAGCAGCTGAGCGCATACCTAGACTGTAACAATATCCATGAAGTATATCAATCGGGATTTAGACCTCATCATAGCACTGAGACAGCACTGGTTAAAGTTGTTAATGAACTGCTGTTGGCCTCAGAGACACATCTCGCTGCTTGTCCTGCTTGATCTGAGTGCAGCGTTTGACACTATCGATCACGCTATTCTCCTTGCCAGGTTAGACAATGTTATTGGGATTAAGAGAACGGCCTTTGAATGGTTCAGATCATATCTGACCGACCGTTATCAGTTTGTGGACATCAATGGTCATTCATCTTCACATAGTAAAGTAGAATTTGGTGTTCCACAAGGTTCTGTCCTAGGTCTGTTACTATTATCCCTATACATGTTACTTTTAGGTGACGTCATCCGCAAACATGGTATTAGCTTTCATTGCTACGCTGATGACACACAGCTGTATCTGTCAGCAATGCCAGATGAGAGGCAGCACCTGAACAGAATAGAGAATTGTCTGAAGGACATTAGACCGTGGATACTCATCAACTTTCTTCTTTACGACCCGCCACGCACCCTTCAATCAACAGGTGCGGGGTCACTTCTGGTACCGAAAGTACAGAAGGGCACAGCTGGGAGCAGATACTTCTCATATAGAGCTCCGCAGTTGTGGAACGGCTTGCCAGTCAGTGTCCAGGACTCAGACATAGTGTCAGTGTTTAAATCTAATCCATCTGTTTTCTCAGGCCTTCTGTTAAAGTCCCAGACACACATTTCACTTCACTTTGACAGTGTCAATTATAAAGTCCAATTTATCACACAGTCACCCTGTTAGACACAGACAGTGTTAAATTCTCCCTAGTTAGGCTGTCCTAGTTAGGGTACCAGGCCACTGCAGCACCAATATCCTACTATTACCACATATTTCACAATCAGTCGTACAAATCAACCGTCTGCCGCTGCTTCTGTTTGTTTTCTCTGAGACACGGAATCAAGCACACAGCCCACTGGCAAACTCCAGTGAAGAGAACAGCAGATAAATCCTGGTTCCTGACTCAGCATGAAACAAACCAGAGGGTCACCACAGCCACCACCACCGTAACAACTACAGCTTAAGGGATCTTCAAATGTACCAGTAACATCATAATGGACACATAATGTAGACCATTACACTGGACTACACTCTGGAATTGTTCAACCATACAACTGTTGGACTTTTTTTTTTTATTTATTGGACAAATCATCAGAAACCCTGATCTGACACCATTTGCAGGCTCACTCTACCCTGGAAGGGGGTCCCTCTCTGTATCACTCCTTCTGTTTCACAGGGTTTCTTCTTTTCTTTTTATCTCTCGCCTACAGTTTTTTTTGTGTGAAGATTTTCCTTGTGTGCAGAAGGGTCAAGTGTGGGGGGTGTCAACAATGTTGTTGTTGTTGTTGGTCAACAGAGGCGTTCCCTGTTTTCTAAATGGACCAGGCGGCCTCTCTGCAGCTTGGTTTCTGGCTTTTCTCTCAGAAACTAGAAGTGCGGGAAACGCTCTTCAGTCAGTCCTATTATGGAGATTAACTATCCAACTCTCAAGTCAGATCTCCCTAAATTCCATCAACATGTGGACTTTGCGAAAAGAAGGGATAACGCACTGGATATTGTCTACACTAAATTCACCAGTTCATACCAGGTGGAGCCCCGCCCCATCTCAGCCAATCAGACCACATCACTATTATGCTAATTTAGCATACAGACCACTTGTCCAACACACAAAACCTGTTCTGAAGCAGGTGAGAACCTGGCCTGCAGCAGTCGTTTCTGCTCTTCAAGAATGATACGAGTGCACTGACTGGCAAATGTTTAGAGACGCTGCAACCAACAGCGACAACATCATCAACTTGGAGGCGTACACGACATCAGTGAACAGCTACATCAGCAAATGCACTGATGACATTACAGTCTTCAAGTCCATCACCACATGATCAAACCTGTGGATGACTGCACAGGTATGTGAACTGGACTGAAACAGAACTAAAACCTGGGACAGTGACCCCTGGATCTTGGACTTCTTAATTGAGAGACCTCAGTCTGTTCGGATCAAGAACAGCGTCTCCAGCACCACCACACTCGGTGCTCGGTCCAATGCTGTTCACCCTGTTGACCCACAACTGTGCAGTGATCAGAAAGAACAATTAGTCAGCATAAAGAGAGGAGGTGCAACGACTGATGGACAACAATCTATTTCTGAACGTGGGCAAAACAAAGGAGATGATTGTTGACTTCAGAAGACAACGGAGGGACCACTCACCACTGAACATCGACGGATATTGTGTGGAGATAGTCAAGAACACAAAGTTCCTCTGTGTTCACCTAGAGGAGAACTGGATCTCAACACCACCTCAACAGCCAAGAAAGCTCTGCAGCATCTTCACTTGCTGCGAAGGCTGAGGAAAGCCCATCCCCCACCACTCATCCACACCACCTTCTACAGAGGGACTCGTGACGACAGTATCCTAACCAATTGCACCGTATTGGACCACAAGACCCTACGTTGGATAGTGAGAACAGCTGAGAAGATCATCAGAGTCTCTCTTCCCTTCATCACGGATATTTACCACACATGCTGCA
Organism: Denticeps clupeoides; assembly: GCF_900700375.1. Classification (NCBI taxonomy): domain Eukaryota; kingdom Metazoa; phylum Chordata; class Actinopteri; order Clupeiformes; family Denticipitidae; genus Denticeps; species Denticeps clupeoides. Next base: position 12,975 of record NW_021629856.1, read on the forward strand.
GGAAAAGCCACCAGCAGGAAAGCCACCACCATTGTGAAGTATTCTACACACCCCTGACATGCACTCTTCACCCTCCTACCATCTGGGAAAAGGTACTGAAGCATTCAGGCCTTCACTGCCTGACTGTGCAACAACTTCATCCCACAGGCCATCAGAATCCTGAACACTCGGTAAATTTTTGACTCTGACACACACACTATCAGTGGTGGAATGTAACAAAGTATTTGTACTTCGTTACTGTACTTAAGTAGATTTTTACATATCTGTACTTAAGCAAAAATAATAATGCATACTTTTTAGTTTACGCCATTACATTTTGCGGCAATAATCTGTACTTTCTACTCCACTACATTTCTACAATTTATGCCGTTACTCGTTACATTTTATGAACACAATTTCCTCAAAATCTTGCATGGAATAATAGTTAGCTTATTGCGTTCTGGCGTTGTTTGCCATTTCCTACCAGTCAGGCTTTATTAGCTCCAATGATGGCAGAGCGCGCGTCAGTTGCAGCACGAGCTGGTAGACCGGCTTGATTTCAAGAAGACGAGACATTCAACATGGACCCAGAACCTGCATCAACTGAGCGTGAACACGAGCCCTGCAGCTCTGAATCACAAAGAAATCCTTGGCCGTATTTAAGAAATTTATTTGAGTACAAAGAATAAGTCCTTTGCGATTTCTTTGCATCCCATGCCAGCCTCAACATAAAGAATTGTTGGCATTTAAAAACTCCCCTTCAAATTTGAAAAAACATATAGAGGTAAGCTATGCTATGCTTTTGGGTATGTTATGACATGTTATGATACTATTATCTAGCGAAATGTATGTTGACTTACAGAAATAGTATAAACATCACACCAGTGTAGCTTCATCATTTTTTTAACACGGTGGTAGGATAAAACTGGTTTATTAGCTCGGAGAAGATAGCTTAATGTCTTTGCTAGCATAGTGTCCAGCTCAGTGTTGTGCCAGTTCACACTGAAAAAGAACTAGTTCACGTTCATAGTTAATTTTTTACAATTTTGAAGTTCACAGCTGTGCCAGTTCACAGCTAAAAAAACGAACTAGTTCACGTTCGCTCTTTATTTATTTTTTTTTTTCGGACTCGAAGCACCAGCCATGCTAGCCTGTGATCAGCAAACTTTAAAACGTGAGCGCCGTTCAGTCTCGCCAGAGTGAACGTCATTCACATTCACGTTCATAATTTGTAAACTGATTCGTTCAGTTCAGCGTTCACGAAAAACAGGAACGCGTTCAATGAACCGTTCATGCACAACACTGGTCCAGCTTGGCTGGAAGGGGTGCTTTCCGCCTGTTTCACAATCAGTAGTCCTCTCAGACTAGAGATGTGATCACAATAGACCAACACTCCTGTATTTCCTGGGTTTGTCACATATTTCTCTCGTAATTATAAGGTTTATATACATAGTTTAGCACAGTAAATAGGCCTAATAATATACTTGATTGTGCTAGTTACTTTGTTCGAAGATCTAGGATTACAAATGTTTTAAATTAAATTGTAAGAATGAATAATTAACACTTACAGTATATCATTGTTATTTTTGCTATCTATTATAGTGAAAGCACAGATCACTTCTGAAGGAGTACCTGGCTGCAACTGCAACTAAAAAGAGGGGAACATCGTCTGCTGGTGAGGGTTCTTCAATAAAGCAGCGGAAACTTGACAACACCAAAGCCTCTCAGAAGACCATGGACCTTGCGGTGGTCAACTTTTTTTTTGCACCCTTTTGGTGTAGTAGAACAGCGTGAGTTCGTTAATTTAATGCAGCATAATCACCCAGATTACCCAGTCATGTCACGTACAACATTGAGAGAGAGAATAGATTAGCACACAAAGCGAATGAAAGATGGAGTGAAGAATGCAATGCAGACTGCTAAATACATCGCCACAACTACAGTCTGTTGGACAGCTCATAGGCAAAGCTTCATTCGGGTTACTGCCCACTAGATTTATTTCAGATAACCTAGAAAGACAGTCTGTTGCTCTATCTTGAAAAAGGCTGAAAGGGGCACATACTTATGACATGCTAGCCAGTACTCTCAATGACATTCATACAGAATACAGCGTCCATGAAAAAATTGTTAGGGCCACTACAGATAATACCTCAAACTTTATTAAGGCCTTCAGAGTTTTTGCATGTGAAGATGAAGGAAGTTTAACTGAAGAACAGAGGGAAAATGTAAATGACTGTGGAGGAAGATGATCCAGAAGCAGAGACAGAGGGTGTTGAAGTTGAGGCTTTGATGAAAGATGAGTGCTCTGAATATCAACTCCCAAAACATCACTGTTGTGCCTGTCATCTTTTGAATTTGATCTCAACTGTGGATGCTAAAAAAGCTGAATCAAATGTTGTGTACAGGAAGATGTCTCGTGCAGCATTTGCCAAGTGCTCAGCTCTTTGGAATAAGAGTGCCCGCTCATCTATCACTGCGGAGGTTTTTGAAAGGGAGTGCAAACTGCAACTCATCTGTCCAGTTGATACCAGATAGAACTCTCTCTTCCTTGCAGTTGAGCGGCTACTGAGGATATTTAGAGAAAGTAGGGAAGGAGCTGTCAGAGCAGTGACCATTGCACTTAAAGTCCCCATGTAAGTTTGACTTGGAGCAGATGCACAGTTATGATGTGGTTGGCTATGGATTGTGTGCCATAATATTGTTGTTCACTAATCATTTACACCTCGTTTAATTGAACTGCAGTAGTAGAGCCTATAATTATTTAGATAACTTAGTACACAATAAGCATATCAGTCATGTCTGTTTCATATCTATGCTGACAGGCCACAAATTCATATTTTAACAACTTTTTGCAGACACAATCTGACATAATTAAAAATAGTTTGTCGAATGATGTGTGTAATAACATTATGTATATCTAGGTGTGTGACAAATTCCTTATATCACTTGTTGACATTCTGCATATTCCAATACTGTTTATTGCAGGTTCAGCCCTGCAGAACTTGCTTTCTTAACAGAATATGCATCAACCATGAACCCAGTATCCATGGCAGTCAACATGTTGCAGGCAGAGGTGGATGTCCACATGTGATGGCTGTTACCAACTATAACCGTCCTGACTGTGAAGCTGGACCGCCTCCAAAAGTCATCCAAGTTCTGCCAGCCACTGATCTCTGCTCTTCAAGAAGGAATAAAATGGCGGTTTGGTGACATGCTTACTGACCCTGAACTCATGCTGCTGCAATTTTACTTCCAAAGTTTCGCACATCGTGGACAAGCAATGAGGATTTGCTAAGGTTGGGTAAGTAATTTAAATCATTCATTTCATTGGCAAGTGTTTAATTGATAAGGAAACCTTGCAAAGAACCTTTTCTGATCCTGCCAGTTAATCTGAAATAATATGTTGTTGCATCTAGGAGATCATAGGAAATTCCAAAGTGATAATAATGGTTTTTACAAGGTTAGAGAGACAGTACTCTTCATATAAGCTTAATGTTTCCTGTATTCTGTGTTTGGGTTGTTGTTATGTAGTGTAAAAAGCACAATGAAGACCATGTGGTGTTGGAGAAGAGAATAGAGTGTGTAGAAAAAAACTCTTTCTCCCTCCACACAAAGCACTGTATTCAACCACTCCAATTTGATGTTACCTGGCAGAAAGAGGCATGGCACAATAGAGGTTAAAAATGAACAGTTTCTAATTTATTAACACCGGTAAATAATTATTGTGGTTACATGTGAATATTGAATGTAAAAAGGTACCAAGGTTACAGAGAAAGTAAAAATGAGAAGAAAGAGTAAAGAGGGAGAAGTGAAAAAGAGGAGGAGAGAGAGACTCAGAAACCTTCCGGTTTCCGATGGAAAAACCTCTGAGCAAGAGAGCCCAGAGTCCCATTTTCCACATGTGCGCAGGCTTTTATACCCCTGGCCTACAGGAAGTTGTCACTGGCGGACAGGAAGTTGTCACTGACCAATCAGAACCTGTTGTTTCTGATGTCACGCCCCCGGTGCCTCCCATTTGGTGAAGACAAAGAGGGTGGGCGGTCCTGACGGCTGATACTTCGCACGTTGACGTCGGACAAAAGACATGTAAAAACCGGGGTGTCGAATCTTCACCCACAACCGTCGACACAGGAATGTTACACCTCCCCCTGCAGACATCTGTTATGCAAGACAAAGCAGGCTCCCGCGATGTCCATTCTTACAGTAGGCATGGACTACAGCAAGAGTCACTTGGAGGAGTACCAAGCCTCATCACCAGATAGCCATTCTGGGTCAGAGGAGGAGGACTTCTTTGGCCATATGAAGGGAAATGTCCAAGAAACCACAAGACAGCTGGATGCCTACCTGGCCAACTCAGCTGCCTCCATAGATACTCTAAAGTCCAGCAGGGCACATCTTTTCTGCAAAAAGAGGCAGGCTAGGGTCAAAAAACTTGAAATTGAACAAAAATCACTGGTAATGCTGTGCTTATAAGGGCACCAAATGGCACTTATACTCTCATGTTCGTGAGAGAGCCATTTTCACCCTCTGATCTTTGATTGCCTGGCCAGTGGTAAAGTTTTCATTTGATGGTCCTTCATTTTAAGTTTCTTATTCTAAGATCTGCCTTTTGTATTTGTATTGTAAGTGTTGAGTTACACAATATTGTTTTTTTCTGCAAATAATAGATCATTGACAAGATTTACAATTACATCTGTTTTTCATATAGACTCGTGTTTTGTTAAAGAAAAAACTAAACAAAAAGTATTGATAATTCTAGGTTGATTAGGGGTCTGAATAGCATTTATACTGGCATATTCTTAAGAGAGCCACACCCCAGTCAACGGTCAAAATTTTTGTTGTTTCTCATTCTAACATCTGCCTTTTGTATTGACTAAGTGTTGTGTTATCCATTATTAGGCCAATGCTTTTTGCTTTTCTGCAATCATTGGAGCATAAACTTTGTATTTACTAGTTTTACAGTTGCGCTACATTTTTTTTTCATGCAAGCCAGGGCAACTCTTGTTGAACAGAATGTGCTGATGATATGAAGTTGATTAAAGGGCTCGCAATGCCACTTGTACTGCCATATTCTTGAGAGCACCACCCCACCACTGCTGTTTGGTTACTGTTGTGTTGCCCTTTTACCGCTCTTAACAGAAGTGTTGAATAGTTTTGCAAGTACATAAATGATTTAAAGATATATCATGTCCTGATTGGTTTATCTTAATGGTATATTAGTGGGTAATACCTAGTATATAACTTGTCATCCATATAATTCTAAGGTACACACAGTATTGCGAGATGCATGCACAATAAGCACACCAAACTTTCCAATACACATATACTGTATAATTGCTTGTAATTATTCCGAGCAATGACATCAGTACAGGCATAAGTCAGTATATGTACTATGCTTTTACAAAATGGCACACCCCAGATGTTGAGACAAACCATTGTGTGAGTACTTTTACTTAAAAAATATACTTTAAAGTAAATTTAAAAGTAAGTACTTAGGACTTTTACTTAAGTAAGATTGTTGATGTAGCACTTCTACTTTTACTTGAGTACATATTTTGCAGGTTACTTGTACTTTTACTTAAGTACTAAGCTTCTGTACTTCCTCCACCACTGCACACTATTAGTGCACCATTCAAAATTCAAAGTTTGCACTATTTTACTTTGAGCATTTGTTACTCATTTCTATAATTTAGTGCTGAAGGAGCTGCTCAGTGCTGTCAAGGTCTCCTGCATAGGGTGGGAGATGTTGTCTAACAGGGATGATAGCTTATCTACCATTCTCCTGTCACTCACCACCTCCACTGGGTTCAGAGGGCATCCTTGACCAGAGCTCTCCCTCCGGATCAGCCTGTTCAGTCTCTTTCTGACCCCAGCAGAGATGCTACCTCCCCAGCAGACCACACCATAAAAGATAGCTGAGGCCACCACAGAGTCATAAAAGAGTGGGTCCTTCACCCCAAATGACCTGAGCCTCTACAGGAAGTACAGCTTGCTCTGCCGTTTCATTTAGAGGGCATCAGAGTTGTGAGTCCAGTCTAGTTTATTGCTCAGATGAACACCAAGGTACCTGTAGCTCTCCACAGCCTCAATGTCCTTACCCTGGATGTTCAGTGGTTGTAATGGAGGAAGTTTGTGCCTGCGGAAGTCTACCACCAACTCCTTGGTCTTTCCAGTGTTGATCTGGAGGTAGTTCTGCTGGCACTAGTCAAAGTCCCGAGTCAGTTATCTGTACTCCTCGTCATCCCCATTTGTGACTAGGCCAGCTATTGCAGAGTCATCAGAGATCTTGTAGATTGTAGGTGAAGTCTACAGTGTAGATGAAGATGGTGAAGAAGAACGGTGCCAGAACCGTTCCCTGTGGGGCCCATCTTACTGCAGACCACCCTGTCTGACACACAACCCTGAGTTCTCACATACTGTGGTGGGTTGGTGAGGTAATACATGTTGTGAGGTGATGATTCACTCCTGTGTTCTCCAGTGGGAGACAAATAAAAGAACACGATTCTCACAGTGCTCCCAGCGGTCTCCAAGTGAGAGAGGGAACGATGTAGGAGGAGAATGATGGCATCATCCACTCCAGTGCCAGGCTTGTAGGCAAACTGAAGTGGGTTGTGGAGTCTCAAGACTCAGATTGTTGCCTCAAGACTACAATCTGACACACATGGAACTTCTTCACCATGTCAATGAAGAGGCAACAAATCACCCCAAAAATAATTTAGGTTGGACCCTGACACCCTTCATCTCAGATTTAAGAAAGGCCTTATTTTACTTTACAAGATCAGAGGGATCATTCCCTGTCCAAACTGTGTAAGGGAAGTTGATTAACAAAGCATTGGTAGCTCTATGGGATTACTCTAGTACTTTACTCACTGCCTGGACTGCTCTCATTGCTACTGATTTAGGCTAGTTCATCGAGTCAAGTGTCAGGTCATGGGGCCACAGCACCACCAGGTGCCATCCTTACCTTGTCATAGCATGTGCTATCCTGTTCAGTGTTTACTACGTTTATGGCCCTTTATTATCTTTTTGATACATAAATATGTAGTTTAACTAATCTCTGGTGTCGCACTCAACTTTTTTGACTTAATCAATTTGAAGAAAGTCATGCCAAGTCATGTCACATGTAGCGTAAAGTCCCTGACAAAGGTCTTGTCTCTTGTGTACAAATTGACCTCAAGTGCAAAAAAGTTGGGTGTTTTTTTACAAGAAAAGGCTAATTTTATTCCCAACAGCTTTTGTAATAATATTTCAGTGCAAAACAAAATGGTCAAAAAGTATTTGAATAGTGAAAGCTTGCTAAAGCCCATTGAGTCAATTTTTGCAAAGACATAAGTGTTGTCGCATTGTCATATGAGCTTCATTGACTAATAATGAATAATTAGGTCTCAGGTGTATAAAAAGAAACCCAGTACACTAGACCTTCACATCAACTGCAACTAGACCTCTGTAAACACGCCTACGATTCACCCTGAGACTAAAGTGTCGATTATCAAGAGGCTGGAGACCAGATCCACTGCTGATGTGGCAGACACCTTCAATGTGTCGCATCGTCAAGCACAGAGGATTAAAAAAAAGATCTGAAGAGACTGGAGACGGTTTTGACAAGCCCAGGTCAGGCAGACCCCGCAAGACAACTGCTCCGTTTGTTGGCTCAAAAATCCAAGGCCAGCCCATTTCATACAAGGTCAACCAGAAAAAAAGGAGTCAGGAGCAGGTGGATGGCATGGAGCATTATCATTTTTGGGCAATGTCATTTTTTTTGGGGCAATTTGGGGTTTTTGGGTAAGGCTTAGCAGCAAAGTGAAATAATCAACAATGAGGAAGCAACGTCCAACATGGCTGCCAGGACTTAATGTTGGATGATGAACTGCTTTGTTCCAGTTTGTGGTCGTTGGTCTCTTGGGCACTGCAGTGCCCCCTGTGGGCCATGAGATGACATGATCGCCATGACATAAGACCACTTGTATATATGACAGAAAATTAAAGCTATTCAAACAGAAAAAACCTGAAATAGCCCACCTCAGGTGGACACACCTGTAGCCGAACTTGAGATATGAAATAAAAAGATATTAATAGTAATAAACAAATATCTTTCAAAATGTATGAGCAGCTATGGCATCAGCTTTGATCAGGAAACGTGCAGAAAAAATATGCACACCTGGTAGGCCCTCCTAAACAAGATGATTGGCTCTGTGCAGTTCAGCCCACTCTAAGAACACTACAAATACAGCAGGAATTCTTCACACACACACTTTTGCTCTCACCTCTTGCACAACCTTCAGGAGTACGGGAATGGCTTCAAATCCTGTAAACAAGATTTTTGTGTACGAGAATCCTGACTTTCAAGGCGTGAGCCGGGAGTTCACTGAGTATTGTCCAGACCTTCGGGATGTTAGTTTTAATGACTGTATCTCCTCTGTGAAGGTCATAGGGCAGCCATGGGTGTTATACGAACACCCCCACTGTCAGGGTGCCCAGTTCTACTTTGAGGAGGGTGAATGTCGATCAGTGGAGTGGCATGAGGTAATTTCTTCACTGGAACAGGTGAAAGAAGATCTGACAAATCCTCAGATCACACTGTATGAGGATCAAAACTATGGGGGTAGGAGCATTACCCTCAACTGTGAGACAAACTTAATGTTTGGCAATTTCAATGATATGATTTCTTCCTGCCGAGTGGACAGAGGAGCATGGGTCCTGTATGAGCATCCAAACAGAGGTGGTCGTTCAATTCTGGTCAGAGCTGGAAGAGAATTTCCAAGCATAGGCTGGATTGACAACCAAGTGTCTTGGGCTCGTCCTCTTAAACCTGGGAGACCCAAGATAACAGCAGAGCTCCTCTGGGACAAGAAAGAAGAAAACACCAAATCAGTCGTCATTGACTCCATCTGTGGTGTGAATCGTGGAAAACATGAGCAGACCTTCTCCTCTGAGCTCAGTCGGGAGTATGAAGGTTCTGTCACCGAGAGCTTCAACTTCAGCAATGCTACACAGATAAGTGTGGGGATGTCATTTGGGTTTGATATTGGTATAGTGAAATCAGAGGTCAATGTGAATGTGAGTAACACTTTCACCGTGGAGAAGGGGACAAGCAACACCAAGACGGAAAAGAAGGGTGTGAAGATTTCCATACCAGCCACCATCCATCCACACACCAAGCTCACTGTGAATGTAGTGAGAAAAGAGGTGGATGTGAAGGTTCCAGTCAAAATAACGATCCAGTCAGGCTACAACTCTTCGACTGAATACGGGGAATACAGGTGCCAGGCTGGTAACACGATCTTGGCTGAATACCAAGAAGAGGACATTTAAGGCTGCAGTAAAAGTAAAAAAAAGAATTATAACCATATCATATACACAGCAAACTAAATACTACTTACTAATAAAATACAGAATTCTTACTTTGTAATCTTATACGCCATAACCTATAGAGCATTTCTTTGTTTCATTTTTCCATAACTAAAATGCTTAAAATGTAAGTCTGTCAGTCTTGATATATTGGTGTACCTCTTGTGATTTGGTGAAACTGGTGTGATTTTATCCCATATGTTAACCTCAATGTATTACTGAAAGTGAAGCGATAATCATTGTGACAATTATTATTAAATGATTAGCATTATTAAACTAAGCATTTTTGTTTTTGTTGCATCAAAAACAAAATACCCAAAAATTATGTATATTCTGGATAAGCAGATTTGCAATACCTATGAGAATCATGAGATCAGAGTGATATATTATGGAATAAAACACATATGTATGTACAGATTAAAGAAATGAAAACAAACATTTAATTTCTGGAATGTCTGGAAACGTCATAACTGCATTGTCTTTTTAGACATCAGAAGCATTATTGTCTTCACAAATTTCAGAACAGTTAAAAAAAAAAAAAGCCTCGTTTACATTTAAAATGAGACACCAGTGGTTTAACACACGAGGGGCCCATTTCAGAAAGGAGTTTACAAGTGAAAAATGTTAAGCCTGAAATGAGAGAAACTCTGGGTTTTCCGTTTCAAAGTGGCAGGTTTGTCAAACTCGAGAAAGCAGGGTAAGTCAAGCCTGTTTCTGAAAAAGAGGTAACTTTTACTTAGAGTCAGTTACCGTGGTAACTTACTCTGTGAACCTAACCTGGTCAGGAACCTGTTTTATTCTCTAATCTGTGAGTTTCTGTTGGTCTCCTCCCCTGTTTTAAAGATGAAGCAGTTAAGGGAAATGCATGTACTTTTTTGGATGAGGAGACTGTATTAATTCGAAGAGAATTACATTGACGCCGGGCAAGGATTTTGAGACCCAGAGTGGATTTCTTTTCTTTTCTCCATACATTTGTGTTTGAGCGTTACCGTTTTACGTTGCAATCAATTACATAAATCCATAATCTAATCCGTTCTTAGATTACTAATATTACCCATTGTGGCCGCGCTCTTACATCCGGGCAGATACTATGTGCAGCTTTACGTTTCTTTGCTAGGGGAAGATTACTGTAGATTATTGGGGATGCTGTGCATATTAGTAAGGCCACTGTATGCAGGGACACAATGGTAGTAAGTGGGATTTGAACCTGGGTCTCCTGGTTCATAGGCAAGTGTCACTCACTAGGCTTCTACCACCCACTGATAAATGCCTTAAATGTAAATAGATAAAGTGTATCCAAGTATTGCTCCCATGAAGCCTGGGCTCTTGAGCTTTTGTGAGCTGCAGGCTGTGCTTCGGCACCTGTCAAGAGAAATTAGAAAGTTCCACACCTACATCAAAAAAAAGCTCACTCCCAGGTTCACGTGAAATCAGAGCGTGCTGTAGATGTGAAGGTGGTGGAAGTAAAAGAGATCTCCGTACTGACAGAGGTGACTGCATTAGTCCAGAAACTGGCTCTCAACCAAGAGGAGCAGATGGATAAACTGTCTGTCTGTTTATTAAATTAATGAATTTCATGTCATCATATTGGAGATCTTTCTGGTATGTTTTCTGTCTATATTATGAGCCATTTCTTCAAGTTGTGGGAGACTGTTTTCTGTTTGCAGAATATAATACTAGAATAGGCATAAAGACAACTTCTGGCCCACAAGGTGGCATCACAGTCTCGTTTTTATGATTAACTGCCTCACCTATTTCTTCTGTGTCCTGATCGACCTGCTTCACCTGCTTGCATATAATTGAATTGAGCAGATGCACTACAGCACTTCTTAATCACCACAAAATGCTTCTCTTGCTCTTGTCCTGTGTCAATTTTTTAATTTTCAATGATGTTTGACATCATAAAGGCTTTTGAAAAAGCTAGAGCAATTACACATTTTCTGTGTTAATTGTGGAATTGACCTTTACAGCTGAAATCACAGCCTCTAAGAATATGTTCAGTTGAAAAACTATACAAATGCCCCACCCAAGGTTACTATAATTATTATTACTTACAGCAGTAATGTTGTCAGCTTCATAAAACATACAATTGATAGTTTAAAACAGTGGTTCTCAACCGCTGCAAGTAGGTGCGAGTGGACCACATGATGGGAGGCAAAAAAAAAAAACTAATTTATGATCTTTGTTTGGATTCATCAGATCTATTTTCGCTGCTAAAATAGACCAAAACAGTGATTATTTCATCAAAAATGTAAGTGACTATTATTAACTTGTTTGTCATATGAAATCAGTGTGAAATTAGTGAGGTGATGGTAAATTAAGTGGTGGTCAATTGTCAGCTCTCTTGGTCGAACTGTATTGTTAACTGCATAAAACAAATAAACTAATCAGAATATAGGCTACAGTTAAAGCTTTCCTTTAGTTTTTGTGAAACACACGCAGCCACGCACACACAAACATGTTTAAATACACTTATGTTGGTAATAAATGAATAACAATAAATTGTTGTAACAGTAATATATGCAAGTTTTGTTTTACACTGTAAAAATGTAATGATTTGCCAATGCAAAGAGAGTACCGGCACCTTTTCTTCCCACTTCAAGCACTGATTATAACACAAACAACTCATCCTCCTGGCAACTTTTTTGTCAAAAGCGACAATCCAGTGACTTTTACTGGTGTTTTTGGAGACATTTGTGGTGTTTGGAGACTCGAAAGCACGAATCACGCAGTTATGCATGGATGGTGCACAGGCAATGACGGGGCGTCAGCGTGGTCTAGCTGCTCGCGTTCAGCACGTAGCTCCACTTGTGAAATTGAAGTGCCCACATTGCATGGTTTATTGCGAAGCACTTCTTTTTGACTCCGTGCTTAACAAATCCATGAAAAAAAGTCTCATCAAATCACAGCCACTTAACACTCGATTGTTTGGGGTCCTCTGCCAGCCTTTATGTGCACAGCAAATGAGCTTTAAATTAATATGCAGGAACATATTATTGAGCTGAAGAGTGACAGAAGACTGAAGGAAGTCTTTAGCTCCTGCCCTATTTTGTCATTCTGCGCAGCCTTGATGCTGGAATATCCTGAACTCTGTGACGTCATCTTTAAGATTCTCCTTCCTTTTGCGTCAACATATTTGTGTGAGGCAGGATTCTCAAAAATGACTGCACTCAAAACTAAATACCACAATCGTGCACAAATCGAGGATGATTTGAGGCTATGTTCATCAAACATTGAGCCAAGAATTGAGGATCTTTGCAAGGCAAAGCAGGCTCAGGTCTCTCATTAACAACACCTACCTGCAAGCTTCTGTAAAAAATGCAGATGATGCCTACTATTAGGCCTAGTAATAACAACAATAATAAAGCATAAATTAATATCAGATATAATTCCCAATTATAGCAATAGCCTAGTGAAGATAATAGACCTATACTGATGGTGGTAAAAATAATAATCATAACAACAATAAAGCATGTAACCTCATATAATTATATAGCAATAGCCTAGTATTGATGATAGGACTACCTACCGCAACTGATGATAATAATAATAAAATAATAATAATAATAATATGGGCCTAAAAATAATAGCACCGCACCCAATCTATCTATCTATCTATCTATCTATCTATCTATCTATCTAGACAGGAGACAATGTAGTGGTGCCGTGTTTTACAGTTTACCCGCAATTTAATTAGCGAAGCTGGAGTTCGCTTAAGCCTGCTGAGTTAAAAGAACAAGTGGTTGCACATGTATTTTAGTTTTACTGATTCCGGAGATGAAAATCTTTTCATGCATAAAGGTGCATAGCGCAAGGCGGAGGTTCGCCGACTTTCTGGAAAAGTAGCAATTACTACACAGGACAGAAGTGCACGTATTTCTGTGCACGTGGCGGAGGCCGGGAAAACCCGCACGGCAGCAGACGGCACGGTGCTGCTGAGGCCTTGGACCACGCGAGGAGCGAGGACTTCTGATGCATAAAGGTACATGAAGAACTGCACCGACTACAGGATTATTTTGCAGACGGCGGAAGGGCCATCGATCGTGGGTACAGTACTGGAGGAAGTTGTGAGTAGACTCAACACACATATTCTCCACCAGTTTGAGCTCCACCAAGCGTGCCAACGATAATAAAAGGTACCTAGACTGTGTGAATATTTAAAACTCGGGTATTTTATATCAAAGGCTGGTTTAAATGATTCACACTCACTCCCAAAATTCCAGCTCTTCTCTGTGTGCTTGTGTGTGTGCTTAGGCATATCAATTCATATTACATTTCTATGATTTTAGTTTACAATTAAGAGCTTAAAATATAAATGCATAATGAGTTGTGGATATTTATCTCATCAGTATTCTTTTCATTGCAGTCCACAGGTGATGAATGAGAAAACCTTCTGTCAGTAGGTTTGGGCTATGAACTCTGTTCAGAGTTCAGGTTATACAGCCTGTTAATAATGATGAAGAGATTTTAACCATAAGCTGTTCTGTGAATTGTAAGTTTTGTAAGAATTGTAAGCTATGGGTTGTCTGTGTAAAAGGAAGCTTATATTTATTGAGCTACATCCTAACTTCCTCAACCTTGGGGTGTGATAGGAAGGCTTTTGAAATAAAGTACAGGCTGACATGCAGTAAGGTCTGTAGGAAAAACTGAAAGTCAGTCAGCATTCCAACGTTTCCCATCAATTAACACAAAAGAACAAAAGCCAATTTATCTCTGCGATGGCAGTGCATCCGGAAAATATTCGCAGCGTTGTGTGCATGTGAGGATAGGAGCTCATCGAAAGGGCATATAAAGTTTTAAACTGAACTCGCATGGAAAGTCATGCTCTGTGCTTGCTGCACAGGCCCACAAACATACAATGGGATTCAAAATATGCCATATTGAATGCTGAGCTGAAGTCAATAAACAGCATTCTGCCGTAAGTGTCTTTTTTGTCGGGGTGGGAGAGGGTTGTGTGAAAGCAGTTTGGCTGGTAAGCGAACTGAAACGGTCCAGATTCTGTGTCTTCATGTGCCTCTCAAAGCATTTCATCATGATGGGTGTGAGTGCTATGGGCTGCTAATCATTGAGGCAGGACACAGTTGATGTCTTTGGCACTGGGATGATGGCAGTTTTGAGGCAGGTAGGCACGACGGCTGAACTCAGCGATGTGTTGAAGATATCTGTGAAGATGTCTGTTAAGATTGATATTGCTTGCCTGATATGAAATTGAAGTGATTGTCATTGTGAGACACTGCAAGCACAGATATGATTGTCCATCAAAATGAGGAGATAAGATCACTTTTACATTCTTAATAAACACATTAAAAAACATACACAGTTGCAAAGTTAAACACAATGCAACCTCTAAATTTGATTCAGATTTTATGTCTTATACACAATGCAGTGAAATGTTTTTTAAAGTAGGACATTGCAAAAACAGTACAACAAAAAAACAGTAAGGATTAACTTGTCACACGAACCGGGATCAGAACAAGAGAGACGTGTAAGAGGAGACGAGAAACCGCGGTGCGGCGGGACGCAAGGAGGCAGGTAAGTTCCTCCACGTTAATCTGCGAACGCGTACGGTGTGAGCCACCAACACCACACTGATGTTGTCGTTCACGTTTTAAGGCACAAGACAGGACCAGTGGGGGTGATGAAGGCTGTCCTCCACTCGTCGCCCTCTCGGATGATGAATCAGGTTATAGGCCGAACGGAGATCCAGCTTTGTAAAGTACTTCACTCCCGAGACGGCGTCGAGGGCGGTGTTGGTTAGGGGAAATGGCGTTTTTTTTATAGTGATTTTGTTGAGTCCACGATAATCCACGCACGGTCACAGACCACCATCCTTCTTGGTAACAAAGAAGAACCCTGCCGCGGCCGGGGAGGTCGATGGGCGGATGGTGCCGTTCTGAAGCACCTCCGCCACAAACCGCTCCATGGCCAATTGCTGTGCTTTCGAGAGGGAGTAGAGATGTCCTTTCGGGGGAGTGGTTCCCGGTAGCAGGTCATGTCGCCTGGTCGATGGGGAGGCAGCTGGGCAGCTTTGGCTGGGCTGAAGACGGTGACTAGGTCATGATAACAGGAGGGGATGTTGTCCAACACTGGACGGGTCGGCTCTGGGTTTGAGGTGGCAGACGGGGAGAGCTGTGGCAGAAGGCAATGGCGATGGCAGTGCGCTCCCCACTCCAACACCACGCCACGCCGCTGCATTTCTTCCTGAGACAGGGTTGACCGTCCCAGGTGCATGGGTTCCCCCCTATGGTCCGGAGGAGTGACGGTGGGCTGAGGTGGTGAGAAAGGCGGTCAGGGAGTCCGGTGCCGGGTTGGAGTGGAGGCCGCAGTTTTCGGGAGTGCCAGCGATCAATCCTCAGCGCGAGTTGTATGAGGGCCTCATACGTTGCTGCCATTTCCCGGCTTACCATCTCCCCACGAATTCGCGCGGCCAGTCCTTCAATATAAATCATCCGGAGGGCGTGGGCGTCCAGCAGAGCCTTTGCAGCCAGGGTCTGAAATCGTGCGGTGAACTGGCTGACAGATGAAGAACCCTGGCGTAGATGGTAAAGCTGTGACGCGACGTCTTCCACACCGTCCGGACGGCAAAAGGTGTTTTAATTCCTCCACGAATTCGGAATATGACATGGATGCTGAGTTGGGGGAGCTGATTAGCGTGGCCGCCCACTCCGCCGCGGGACCAACGAGCAGGGTGAGTAGGAGGGCGATTCGGGACCGGGATCTGGGGTAGCGGCGAGGTTGCAGCTCAAAAACCAACGAGAGAGCGGTGAGGAGCGCCTCGCCGCTACCCTCGGTCCCGTTCCAGCGCTCCGCGAGCGCCAAACTGGGTTCGGGAACCGCGGGGGGACGAGGGCTCTGCGCAGCGTTCGTCGCTTCATGCACTCGGTGGGCTGCCGCAGGAAGCGAACCTCCTGTGACAGACATTCAATGAGATTCTCTTGCCGCACTACTCGATCACATAAAGCAGCGAAATCTGAAGCGCGTACGGGCTCGGTCATTCTGTCACACAAACCGGGATCAGACAAGAGACCTCGGTGCGGCGGGAAGTTCCTCCGCGTTAATCTGCGAACGCGGACGGCGTGAGCCACAACACCACACTGATGTTGGACAGGTACGGTCGTACTTTGGTTGAGGGTTTCGGAGCCGAGTCTAATGACGTGTGTCATGCAGCTGGCAGCTGCTCTCTAGCCAATTTATAGGAGTCACGTTACCTCGTTTCCGTGTTGCTCCAAGTCACATGATGGAATGACAAAAGCCAACAAGACATACATTTAAGCATGATATGGAGTGCAGTATTAATGCGAAAATAAATGTGATTGTCATGGGTGGGCTGGACATGGCGATGAAGGAGGACGCATTCGCACGATTTCACGCGACAGGGGGTTTAATACAAACTACAAGCGAGACAAGGGAACATCAACACGCACAATGACCCGACGATGAACAGACACGAACAGGATAGTTTTATACAATTATACAAATATACACCAGGTGAACACGATCAGGGAACATTACACGAGACGAACATGAAACTCCGGTCCGGACTCCGGATCCGGAGTAACCCCTGCCGGTCCGGATCATGACAGTGATATGGATAGTGTCACAGTTGATGCACTGATGAAAAAGTGTGTGAATGAGGAGATAAGATCACTTTCACATTCTTCAAGCATGCAGAAACCTGTTTTTTATACTAAAATAACATACACAGTTGCAAAGTTATATACAATGCAAACTCTAAATTAGATTCAGAGTTTATGTCACCTACGCCATAATATGTTGTATGTCATGCAGTTAAATGCTTTTTGCAAAAAAAAATAATGTAATATGGATAGTGCAGATTTTAAAGCACAGCGCATAGTTATAAAGGGTGGAAATACAGAGACAGAGACCGGATCTGCACCTGCACCTGAGTAAAGTAAACCTTTGAAAGTTAACCTTTTCATGTGATGTAAATGGAATTGTCTGCTGACCTCTGAGACAAGCACAGTGGGATGTGAAGCAGGAGCAGCTAAGTACTGTTGTGTTTCAGACATGCAGGATGGTGCTGGAGTCTGTAGTGGTATTCTTAACCTGGGAATATTGATGAATATAATAGATTCAGAGGAAATAACTGAACAGGATGAGCTTGGGCATCTTGTATTGGGGCTGTGGTTGAGGGGGTATGTATATGTCCAGACTGCATTGTCCCTGCTGTTGGCAGATGTTTTCCATTTTCATATTCACTCCCTTGTCGCATGTTATTGTCCACTGCAGTAGGGGCTCTGATCTGATGTTCCAAGTGTCTTGGTGGAGTGCCAAATGTCTGTGGCATTTGGTAGAGGTACAATATCAGGGACCTTCTGGTCATTAAACAACTCTTTTTTTTTTTTCATTCAGAAAAGATACGTTCAAGCAGCTCTTGGTGGCAGTCCTGTCTTTCCTTATGCTGTGACAGCTGATTAGTGAAATATACGATCTGCACTGCTTCCTCTCTGAACAGAGAGCTCTCTCTGCTCCTCTCTGATTCGAACTCTGTCTGAACAGACTTCATAGCCCAACCCTAATCATGACAGCAAGACTTCCAAGTCATCACCTGTGAACATTCCACCTTCCACCAATCAAAGCAGTGTGTATTGCTGTTATCAGTTACACACCTTGTGGGAACATGGAGATAATTTTTTACTTTTTTTTAAGTCTGGCCAGTGTTCACTTTTTTCAATATGGAATGGATGATCTTGGCCAAGGAGAAGTGATCACCAACACAGATTTCGGCAGATTTGAGAACAATATTTGAGATTTATGGATCTTTTGTGTATGAAGAAAATGTTTCAGACCTTTGAGTTCAGCTCATGGAAAACGGGAGCAAAAAGTGTTGCATTTATCGGTTTGTTCAGTGTACTTTGGACAGAGAGCCACAGAGGCAGGACTGAGCTGCTGGAAGTACACTGAAAAAAATTAAAGGCAGGCTAAACTTAAAATATAGTTTTAAGATTTAAATATATGATTACAATATGCTTAAAATATTAGGTGTTTACTGTTTTCACTGTGAGAAAAGTGATGCACTGTGAATATTTTCCGGATGCACTGTAATAGCCTGTCACGATCCGGTCCGAAAAGGGGTTCACTGTTGTCATGTGTAATGTTCCCTAATCGTTTTCACCTGTGTAAAATGTATAAAGCTGCCCTGTTCGTTTCTGTTCGCTGTCAGGTCTTTAAAGTTATGTTCCATGTTCACCAGTGTCAACGTCTCGGATGTCTCCCCTGGCTTGTACTTCACCATTAAACCCCGGTTTCGTGATGTCAGGTGATTGCGTCCTTCATTCCTCGTCTTCTCGTCACTCTTCGTCCTCCTCTCTGTACACCCGCCTCATCATGCCCGCATAGTTGTGACAAATTGGTTTTTGTTCTTTTGTGTTAATTGATGGGAAACGTTGGAATTCTGACTGACTTTCAGTTTCTCCAGAAAAGGGAGAGTTTCCTACAGACCTTGCTGCATGTCAGCCTGTACTTTATATCACAGGCCTTCCTATCACACCCCAAGGTTGAGGAAGTTAAGATATAGCTCAATAGATATAAACTTCATTTTACACAGACAACCCATAGCCTTTGATAAAAACGTACGATTCACAGGACAGTTTGTGGTTAAAATCTCTTTGTCATTCTTAACAGGCTGTATAACCTGAACTCTGAACAGAGTTCATAGCCCAACCCTACTGACAGAAAGTTTTCTCATTCATCACCTGTGGACTGAAGAGAATGAAGAGAATACTGATGAGAGAAATATGCACAACTCTACATGTTGTAACATGACTTACCAGGACCTTAGGACATTCAAAGCAGTGTGTATGACTGTTATATTTTATACATGTTGTGTGAATGGGGCAGTGGTGGCCTAGCGGTTAAGGAAGCGGCCCTGTAATCAGAAGGTTGCCGGTTCGAATCCCGATCTGCCAAGGTGCCACTGAGGTGCCACTGAGCAAAGCACCGTCCCCACACACTGCTCCCCGTGCGCCTGTCATGGCTACCCACTGCTCACCAAGGGTGATGGGTTAAATGCAGAGGACAAATTTCACTGTGCTGCTGCGTATCACATGTGACAATCACTTCACTTTCAAAGAAAGATTTCAAAAGAAAGATGAATGAAGAGATAAGATCACTTTCACATTCTTCCAAACCAGGCAGCTTTCAAGCATGCAGAAACCTGTTATTTTATACTAAAATAACAAAATATCAAAGTTATATACAATGCAACCTCTAAAAGGTTATATATTTATTAAGGGTGGAATTACAGAGACCAGATCTGCACCTGATGCAGGGCCAGAATGGACTGAGGGAAGAAGCTCTTCCTCGTTCTTTCTGTTTTGGCTTTAAGGGAGCAGAAGTGCTTTCCTAACCTCAAAAGAGAAAGAGTCCATTGTCAGGATGACAAAAAAAAATTCTGGCAGGTGCAAAAGCTGAAAGAATCAAAGTAGGATAGATGGTACAAGTACACCAACCTTTACATGTGACTAAAAATATTTTTAAATACAAACCAAGCATGAAGTCAATGGAATTGTCTGCTGACCTCTGAGACAAGATTGTCTCAAGGCACAAATCTGGGGAAGGTTACAGAAAATCTTTTGCTGCTTTTAAGATCAGTGGCCTCCATCATCCGTGAATGGAGGAAACCAGGCACTGCTGATCACCAGACCAATACCATCCCTCCAGGAAAGCATGATGGTGGCAGAATCATGCTGTGGGATGATTTTCAGCAGTAGGAACTGGGAGACTAGTCAGGATAGAGGGAAAGATGATGGCAGCAATGTACAGAGACAACCTGGATGAAAACTTGCTCCAGAGCACTCTTGAACAGCCCACAAACACAAACAACCCATAGCTGTTGATAAAAATGTACAAGTCACAGAACAGCTCATGGTCAGTGTTGGGGAGTAATGGAATACATGTACCGGCGTTACATATTTAGAATACAAAATATGAGTAACTGTATTTCGTTACAGTTTAAATGAGTGGACCACGCAGCGTGTTCTGTGTTCTGTCGAAACATGCTGCCTATCAAGTTGTGCTTCCTAGCAGATCTGCGCATGCGCAGTCCGTCATGTTTGTGCTCTGTTTAAGTGCCCATAAATCCATGCTACCCCTGAAATTGTAAATAAATATGATTTGATTCACTATTACACCATGCTCTTTATACTGTTACAGTGCACATGGACTGAGTGTGTGTAAGGTGACACGCCTTCACCCAGTTTAACCTCGCCGCTCGGAGGGTGGAACGGAGACGGCTGTAATTGGCCGCTTTCTGCCATGAGGAAGGTCGGTCCTAATCAAAAAGAGGGTAATTTTTCTTGTGCAAGGCTACTTTTTATTTTAACTAAGTGATGTAATATGTTGGTGACCATAACAGTAAATACTTTTCAATGGCATATTTTATGTTTCTCTTCCACTTTTCAGCTTTATAAATAAAGAAATGGTTGGTGAAAAACATGGATTTTTATTATCTGTGATTGCAACATTCATGTAGTTGTAAAAAGCATGACAATATATTAAGTAATCCAAAGTATTCAGTAATCCAAAGTAATCAAAGTATACATTACTCACATTGAGTAACTTAACGGAATACGTTACAAAATACATTTTGGGGCATGTATTCTGTAATCTGTAATGGAATACATTTCAAAAGTAACCTTCCCAACCCTTCTTATGGTTAATATCTCTTCTTCAGTATTAACAGGCTGTATAACCTGAACTCTGAACAGAGTTCATAGCCCAACCCTAATCATGACAGCAAGATTTACAATTCCTACTATTCCACCTTAGGACAATCAAAGCAGTGTGTATTGCTGTTATCAGTTACACACCTTGTGGGAACAAGGAGATAAGATCATTTTCACTTTTTTTTAAGTGTTCACTTTTTTTTAGTATAAAATAGATTTTCTTGGCCAAGGAGAAGTGCTCACTAACAGATTTCAATATTTGAGAACAATATTTGAGATTTATGGATCTTTTGTGTGTGAAGAAAATGTTTGAGATCTTGGAGTTCAGCTCATGGAAAACGGGAGCAAAAGTTGTTGCATTTATCTGTTTGTTCAGTGTACTTAGGAAAGAGAGCCACAGAGGCAGACTCAGCTGCTGGAAGTACACTGAAAAAAATATAGTTTTAAGTTATAAATATACCTTTACAATATGCTAAAATATTAGGTGTGACAGATTCCTTCAATTTTATCCTGTTTAGGTTGGTTTACTCTTTTCATTGTGAGATACAGAGATAAAGCATCAAAAATTAGCACAGCAGTAGATAAATTAAATTGTCAATAACATCTGGGGTCATTCATTCTTTGTCGCTGAGAGAATCATTTCAAGTGGCCACCACCAGCACAGGAACCACATGGACAAGAGCCACTGGGACAGATTACAACACAGCAAGGTAATGGCAGGCTTCTTGTCTGGTCAACAGAGGATTCTGCATGAAGGGCAGAGACAGTAGATGAACAGAAGGGGCCTGTCATGTGCACCTCCAGTCAACTGTCATGTACACCTCCAGGACCTCTGTTAAGCCCCCAGTGGTTCTACTTTCCATTCAACCAAATCTGCTAAGTGCTACAAAGTAAAAACAGCTAACAAAGATAAAACCAACAAGGGTATGCTCTATCAAAATTGTGGGTTTTCAGAGGACACAATTCATTGTGTGCACCATGTATTTCATTTAATCACTTCAATAAAAAAAAAACGAAAAAAAAACCATGTTAAATATTTTAAATAATATCAACCTAAATAAAACAAACTTTTGCCACCAATTCCATGGGAGGTGCTGCTCGTGTTTTCTGTCTCTGGGACGTCCGAGGAGGACCCACACCCATATGTGCGGTGTGCTTTTGACCTCTTCTCCATATTAAATTTTTCTGCGCCAACACAGGACAAGAAGGCGAGAAACAGCTCCCTGGGTAATCTGGAGGGGGCTAATACAGTGTTATTGAGATTCCCTGCAGCTTCATGCTACTGCACCACTCACACTTGCCATACATCCTTGCACCAGATCACTTGCACTATTGGATTGAGCATCTAATCTGAGGACCCCATGCATCTAATCCTACTCCATGCACCACACCTGTGCACAGTCTGCTCACACACCTTTAAAACTCTGGTACACCCGTTAATGACTGTCTGAATTTCAACTGGTAATGTGGCTGAGTGGTTCTGTTGAAAGTTATATTTGTTTTGTGACTAAATTTTAGTCTTTGACAAAACTGCATCTGGGTCCTGTGCATTTGCTGCTCTCCCCGTGACATTACACTTCCTTTTTCCCAGTCTTCAGTCCACTGTGCAACCTTGTTTTGGCCTCCGTTTTTAAACAGGCATAAGAAGACAGCAGCATGGTCCATTAAGACAAAAATCAGATCTGTAACGGACCTTAAACAGTGTAGCTGTGAATTAATTTCTTTTTACCTCTATGGGGGGGTGATTTTTAGCCTGTTGGCCTGTTTCCGGTAAGACGATGGCGCAACAGCTCGCAATGGTGCTTTTTTGTACACCAGAAAAAGACACATGGACATCAGGAAAACAAGGACCATGTCTATCAGAAACAATTCTTCCATCTTCATCATTCTGACCTACAGATTGACTTTCCGGACTTTCAAGGACAACTGCATGCTAGTCAACCGGCTCTCCAGTCCGTCCTATTATCCAATGTCTCTTCCCTGAACAATAAACTGGACTACATCAATCTACAGCGGAATATAGAGAGTGCTGCGTCATTGATTTTACTGAGATGTGGCTCAGCTCAGCTTACAGCATTTTGTGCCGACAGGAATGCGGCGTTGTGCGGCCCGCGGCGGCGGTGCCAGAATGATGCCAGAACTCTGTGCATCGCTGGTGGACTTTGTGACTGATATGCAGACCTTTTTATCTACCAAGGGAATTCACCTCACTTTTCATTATCAAAGTGTACATTCCACCCAGCGCTAATGCGAAGGCGGTGCTCAAAAATGAAAATGCTCCATGCCATCCACCTGCTCCTGACTCCTTTTTTCGAGTTGACCTTGTATGCCCTTTTTTTCACATCTGATGTTGCTGACCTTTCACTCCGTCTCTGTCCCTGCCTCGTCCTTGGATGGACCTGTTTGGTGCTCCACTGACTCATGCTGCCTCTACTACCCACCAAGTTCCAGTACAGCTATGCCATGGTAATGCCAGCTCTCTCTGCTTCCTCTCGTACTGCAAACCTTGCCAATGTTTAGAGACGCTGCAACCAACGGTGACAACATCATCAACTTGTAGGCGTACACGACATCAGTGAACAGCTACATCAGCAAATGCACTGATGACATTACAGTCTTCAAGTCCATCACCACATGATCAAACAAGAAGTCATCCACAGGTATGTGAACTGGACTGAAACAGGACTAAAAACTGTGACAATGACCCCTGGATCTTGGACTTGTTAACTGAGAGACCTCAGTCTGTTCGGATCAAGAACAGCGTCTCCAGCACCACCTCACTACGCACTGATGCTCCTCAGGGCTGTGTGCTCAGTCCAATGCTGTTCACCCTGTTGACCCACAACTGTGCAGTGATGCACAGCTCCAACCACATCAAGCTTGCCGATGACAACCGTGGTGGGTCACATTAGCAAGAACAATGAGTCAGCATAAAGAGAGGAGGTGCAACGACTGATGGACAACAATCTATTTCTGAACGTGGGCATAACAAAGGAGATGATTGTTGACTTCAGAAGACAACGGAGGGACCACTCACCACTGAACATCGATGGACCTTGTGTGGAGATAGTCAAGAACACAAAGTTCCTCTGTGTTCATCTAGAGGAGAACTGGACTCTCAACACCAGCTCAACAGCCAAGAAAGCCCTGCAGCATCTTTACTTCCTGTGGAGGCTGAGGAAAACCCATCCCCCACCACCCATCCACACCACCTTCTACAGAGGGACTCTTCAGAGCATTCTAACCAGCTCCATCCCTGTCTGGTTTGGGAACTTACGGTGGATAGTGAGAACAGCTGAGAAGATAATCAGAGTCTCTCCATAATGGATATTTACCACACACACACATCAGGAAAGCTGCCAGCATTGTGAACGATTCTACACACTCCTCACATGCACTCTTCACCCTCCTGCCATCTGGGAAAAGGAACTGAAGCATTTGGGAAGTCACTGCCAGTCTGTGCAACAGCTTCATCCCACAGGCCGTCAGACACCTGAACACACAGGAACTTTTGACACTGACACACACACTACCTCTGTTATATTGAGTGATATTATCCATCTGTAATATTATCTATTAACGCACCGTTCAAAATGCAATGTTTGCACTAATTTACTTTGCACATTTATTTGCGCTGTCTGTCTCATTGTTGTCTACATGTTTTAGTTAAAAGCTACTCTTGCACTGCCTGTGTCCCCTCTTGGCACTTTATCTAGCACAGTTTGTCTGTATCACACATGTGCACTTTATGTCACTATGAAACTTTTTAATTCTTCAAATGTTACAGGTAGCACCAGGTTCCGGAGAAATTATCATTTGTTTCACTTTGTATCATCTAACACGTATATAGCTGAAATTAAAATAAAGTTCAACTTCAACAATTTGTTGGTGGAGGTTAAGAAGTGTACATTAAGGGTGATTTTATAGATGTCTACTGTTTCAATTAGCACACATTTCAAGTTGATTGTTAGGTGCTGAACGAAAGCCTCATGTATAGATATATATTTAATTTGTTAGAACAAATTAACTTTAACATGGCTGTGCTTCCTTTATTTTATATCTTTGGGTTTGGCCTATGACACTTACGCCAAATTCATCCTTGCCATAATACATTTTTCAGCATTTTGGGTTGTGTCATCAGAATCATATATTCCTCCCAACTGAACACACTATAAAAACTATATAAAACCATTTCAAACTAAAATAATTGTGTTATTAATAGTATGTCATTAATCCTGTCAGTAATTATTTAAAATATTTAGACTGACAACCCCAATAAATTATTAAACGTTAAAGGACAACTCTTTTCGCATTCAAATGTAATTTTTTTTATAAAACACAGAATTTTTGGGCAGCGTCCAACATGGCTTCCAGGACTTAATATTGGATGATGAACTGTTTTGTTTCAGTTCTGGGTCATTGGTCTCTTGAGCAATGCAGTAAATGTAAATTTAAATTTAAATGTAAATGCAGTGCCCCCTGTGGGCCAGGAGATGACATGATCAACAATGATCCCTTGTATGAATGACAGAAAATTAAAGCTATTAAAACAGAAAAGACCTGATGTTAAATAGCCCACCTCAGGTGGACCCACCAAACTCGAGATATGAAATAAAAAAGATATTAATAGTAATAAACAAATATCTTTTGAATTTTATGAGCAGCTAAGGCATCAGCTTTGATCAGGAAATGTGCAGAAAAAAATGCACACCTGGTAGACCCTCCTAAACAAGATGATTGGCTCTGTGCAGTTCAGCCCACTCTAAGATCACTACAAATACAGCAGGAATTCTTCACACACACACTTTTGCTCTCACCTCTTGCACAACCTTCAGGAGTACGGGAATGGCTTCAAATCCTGTAAACAAGATTTTTGTGTACGAGCATCCTGACTTTCAAGGAGTGAGCCGGGAGTTCACTGAGTATTGTCCAGACCTTCGGGATGTTAGTTTTAATGACTGTATCTCCTCTGTGAAGGTCATAGGGCAGCCATGGGTGTTATACGAACACCCCCACTGTCAGGGTGCCCAGTTCTACTTTGAGGAGGGTGAATGTCGATCAGTGGTGTGGCATGATGCAATTTCTTCACTGGAACAGGTGAAAGAAGATCTGACAAATCCTCAGATCACACTGTATGAGAATCAAAACTATGGGGGTAGGAGCATTACCCTCAACTGTGAGACCAACTTATGTTTTGGCAGTTTCAATGATATGATTTCTTCCTGCCGAGTGGACAGAGGAGCATGGGTCCTCTATGAGCATCCAAACAGAGGTGGTCGTTCAATTCTGGTCAGAGCTGGAAGAAAATTTCCAAGCATAGGCTGGATTGACAACCAAGTGTCTTGGGTTCGTCCTCTTAAACCTGGGAGACCCAAGATAACAGCAGAGCTCATCTGGGACAAGAAAGAAGAAAACACCAAATCAGTCGTCATTGACTCCATATGTGGTGTGAATCGTGGAAAACATGAGCAGACCTTCTCCTCTGAGCTCAGTCGGGAGTATGAAGGTTCTGTCACCGAGAGCTTCAACTTCAGCAATGCTACACAGATAAGTGTGGGGATGTCATTTGGGTTTGATATTGGTATAGTGAAATCAGAGGTCAATGTGTCTGTGAGTAACACTTTCACTGTGGAGAAGGGGAGCAGCAACACCAAGACGGAAAAGAAGGGTGTGAAGATCTCCATACCAGCCACCATTCATCCACACACCAAGCTCACTGTGAATGTAGTGAGAAAAGAGGTTGATGTGAAGGTTCCAGTCAAGATAACGATCCAGTCAGGCTATAGCTCTTCGACTGAATACGGGGAATACAGGTGCCAGGCTGGAAACTCGATCTTGGCTGAATACCAAGAAGAGGACATTTAAGGCTTAAGTAAAAAAAAAAAAAAAAAGAATTATAACCATATCATATAGACAGCAAACTAAATACTACTTACTAATAATAAACTTAATTTTTACTTTGTAATCTTATACGCCATAACCTATAGAGCATTTCTTGATTTCATTTTTCCATAACTAAAATGCTTAAAATGTAAGTCTGTCAGTCTTTATATATTGGTGTACCTCTTGTGATTTACATAAAGCTGGTGTGATTTTTCCTATATGTTAACCTAAATTTATTAGTACAAGTGAAGTGATTGTCATTGTGGCAATTATTATTAAATGATTAGCATTATTAAACTAAGCATTTTTTCTTTGATGCATCAAATGTTAATTTCTTGTAGTTATGCATTAACTAAGGTCCAGCAAAACAATTATTTTATCCACATGCAATCACATGCCACTGGGGATGCCTGTTACTGTGCATTTGTTCATGCTGGTCCGAGGCCACGGTAAACAGGGAGGGCTGCATCAGGAGAGGCATCCAGCATAAAAAAACTCTATTCATGCAGACAACCACACAAGTTGATCAGCAGTGATCTCCCATAACAGGAGATATCAAAGGGAGACTATGAACAGACAATACACAATAATTATGTATATTCTGGATAAGCAGATTTGCAATACCTATGAGAATCATGAGATCAGAGTGATATATTATGGAATAAAATAACACATATGTATATACAGATTAAAGAAATGAAAACAAACATCTAATTTCTGGAATGTGTTCTCTTTTTAGACATCAGAAGCATTATTGTCTTCACAAATTTCAGAAGAGTTCAGGTTTTTCTCAGAACTCAGTGACTAAAACAACTAAAAGAAAGAAAAGCCTCGTTTTCATTTAAAATGAGTCACCAGTGGTTTAACACACCAGGGGCCTGTTTCAGAAAGGAGGTTACAAGTGAAAAATGTTAAGCCTGAAATGAGAGAAACTCTGGTTTTTCCGTTTCAAAGTGGCAGGTTTGTCAAACTCGAGAAAGCAGGGTAAGTCAAGCCTGTTTCTGAAAGAGAGGTAACTTTTACCCAGAGTCAGTTACCGTGGTAACTTACTCTGTGAACCTAACCTGGTCAGGAACCTGTTTTATTCTCTAAACTAATGGAAGCTTACTGTAGAATATCGGGTATGCGGAGCATATTAGTAAGGCCACTGTATGCAGAGCTGTACAGAAAGTGTGCTTCGCTCTGAAACGCTGCACATTTGTGTAGTGTTTCCTGGCCACAAACCCCTGGGAGTCATCAAAGAGGAATTTTACAGAATTGCTGGTCTGTAGTGTTCAAATGTTTTTAATATGAAAAAATATATATGTTCAGTTAATGAAATTTTGCTGTGCCCTCTGAAAGTAACCTAATATTCAAAATTACCTTCAGGATTTCCCAATGTGGTTGGATGCATTGATGGCACGCATATCTTTCCTATCTTTGCACCAAGTGAAAATGAGGCATACTATGTTAACAGAAAGTCAATCCACAGTATTAATGTGGAGGTACACTGAGTTACATGCAGTTTAGAATGGTGAAATACCATATAGCAATACTATATCTCATATCTTATTCTTTCCACTGTGAAGATCATATGTGATGCTGCACATATTATCACCAATATTGAGGCCAAGTGGATCGGCTCTGTTAATGACTCACGAATATATATTGTGAGTCTACCCTAAGCAGTGGTAAGTAAATGTATGCATTACACACTTGGGCACTTCAATGCAGCACTAAACCAATGTAAACTTTTTTTACAGCTGCTTTTAAAGCAGTTGACTGCTTTCTACTGGGGGATAGGGGCAACCCATGCCAGCCTACACTGGTAACCCCTTACCCAGAGCCTGAACAAGCACCACAGCATTGATTCAGTGTGGCACATAGTAAAACTAGAGGCAGTGCCAGTGCCTACGTCACCTCAGGGTCACCCCTGAGAGGGCCTACGGCATCAATGTGGCATGTGTAGTTCTCCATAATATTGCCATTTTTAAAGGGGAACAACAGCCTGCCCTACACATACATGACCCAGGGGAAGACCCCATCCACACTGCAGATTTCCAGGATAGAAGCATGGTCCAAGACCGTATAAGCAACTATTCATTCTCTGATTAATTCAGCCACCACCACAAAAAAGAAAATTAAAGAAAAAATAGGTCACAACAATTTATTTGGTCTTTATTCCCTACAAATTAAAAAGCAACTGTTAAAATTGTATATTCTTTCCAAACTTTTATATAATCCACTAATCACAATACACACCTTAACTGTAGCTTGTGTTTCTGAATCTCGATTTTAGGACCTGTCGATTGTTTTTTTCTATTTGTTTAAGCAGATGCATTCTATATAACTTCTTTACTGGTAACTGAAAATACAGTAGATTAGGGTTACATTATGTTGTACATGACTTCCATTTAATTAAACTCTGGCGTTTACGGTACATCACTGAACTGTGCTCTCTGGATCAGCAGAAATGGTGTCCTCATCCCCTACATCCTGAGAAGATGAGCATTTGGTTTAGCACACTTTATAATATTATGTTCCCAACTCAATACACCAGAAATTAGGACACTTACAACTGCCTGGGTTTCTGTTAAGACAGGAGGATCCGCAAAAGGCAGACATTGCCATCAGAATCTTTTGAGACCAATCCAAAAATGAAAGAAAATAAGTACATTTTATATATGTGTGTGTGTGTATGGGTGTGGGTGTGTGCAGCCCTCTTACATTTGTGTCCTGGGGAGTGACTGGCTCTGATGAACACCCTACAGGAATTCCCTCATTGAATGTATGCTTACATTGAATGTATGCTTACATTTAACATTTTTGCATTTTATATTAGACAAATGGTTACTATTATCTCTCAAAACATCTCCGTCAAAAAATATTTTGCTGCACTATCTTTTGTGCACTGTGTGCTGTGTATCACAATGACAATCACTTCACTTTCACTTCACTTAAAATCAGCCTCTGCAGTGCCCTGCACCTCCACACAGCCTATTAAGAACTTGCTGGGGCTCACATCCTGGTCAATTCTTCAGGTAAACTGCGATTGTCAGCCTGTTAGCCCATGTGTTTCATCAAATCTCTTTTGAGATTTGGGGTCCTCAGTCCTTCTCTCATGATAGCGAAATATAGCAGAATACTAGAAGACCTAGTTGACATCAACAGTGATTTTGCAATGATTTAGAAATCGCACAAAAATCTCTTATTCAGCAAGTACAGCCTGATTATTCCATGTTAAAAAACGTCAAACAGGAACCAGAAGATGGCAGTAAAAGGCAGTGCTTGAAGTGGGAAAGCAGTATGACCATTCTTCATTTTTAAGAATTTTAAATTTTAAATGGAAAATTGTATCTTCACCACAATGAAGTTATGCACTTTTAAAATATGGGGGAAAAGCCTCAAGTCAGAGACCTCAGAGTTCTCTCCTGGCCTTCTGTCTGTACATGACAATTTAGTTTTCTATGTATTTAAAGCTTGCTAAGGATGCGCCAGAAGATGTTTGTAATTTTTTTACATTTATTACATGCAGAGTGCAAACATGACACCAGGCAGGAGCCTGGACCTCAAAAATGAATGGGGCCACCAAGCACAATTTATAACGCCCCATTCTTATTTGTGTTTCTCTGCGGCTGCTGCAGCAGCACGCAGTCTGCGGGGACCCTGCATGCCACCTGTTGACGTGGCAGAACCATGATACTAAAATTGGGATATGCATAAATGATTTCCAGACTGGTTAGTTTTCCAAATCTATATGCTTGCCGAACATGAATGCCATGTTTTACAATTAACTTATAAAAACTCCCTATGTTCTGTCTTTGGTGCTTTTGGTATATTTAATCTTTTGTCTAATAACTATGCCATGGCGTGTGAAGGAGGTGCAAACGCTTGACAAAGAAAATTGTGATTTAAGTGCGAATAAACTGAAAACAAAGAAACGGCATGATGGCCGGAAAAGCAAACAAACACTGAAACAGAAAAGCAGCATGGACAGTGAGACATCAAAAATGATGGACAAAAGTGTGAAGGAGAAAACCAACATATAAAGAGTAGCAAGTTGGGGAGATTAAAACCTGGCTAGTCCAAGGCTGCTTTAGCAACCCTTGGATCCCAAAAGTGATCCCTTTCTTTGCTTTATTCAAAATTCATGAAAAAAGCAGGAATTCTCCACACACATACTTTTGCTCTCATCTCTTGCACAACCTTCAGGAGTACAGGAATGGCTTCAAATCCTGTAAACAAGATCTTTGTGTACGAGAATCTTAACTTTACAGGCCTAAGCCGGTCTATCGGGGTGAATACATCTTCTATGAGGAGGGTGAATATCCAACAGTGGAGTGGCATGATGCCATTTCTTCAATGGAAAAAGTGAAAGAGGATCTGACAAATCCTCAGATAATGTTGTATGAACATCCACACTATGGGGGTAAGAGTATTACCAACTGCGAGACCAACTTATGTTTTGGCAGTTTCAATGATATGATTTCTTCCTGCCGAGTGGACAGAGGAGCATGTGTCCTCTATGAGCATTTAAACAGAGGTGGAGGTTCAATTGTGGCCAGAGTTGGACAACTACGTCCCAAGTGTCTTGGGTTCGTCCCATTAAACCTGGGAGACCAAAGATAAGAGCAGAGCTCCTCTGGGACAAAAAGGAGGAAAACACCAAATCAGTCGTCATTGACTCCATCTGTTGTTTGAATTGTGGAAAACGTGAGCAGACCTTCTCCTCTAAGCTCAGTTGGGAGTATGAAGGTTCTGTTACTGAGAGCTTCAACTTCAGCAATGCAACACAGGTCAGTGTAGGAATGTCATTTGGGTTTGATATTGGTTTAGTGAAGTAAGAAGTCAATGTGTCTGTGAGTAACACTTTCACCATGGAGAAGGGGAGCAGCAACACCAAGACGGAAAAGAAGGGTGTGAAGATCTCCCTACCAGCCACCATTCATCCACACACCAAGCTCACTGTGAATGTTGTGAGAAAAGAGGTGGATGTGAAGGTTCCAGTCAAGATAACGATCAAGTCAGGCTACAGCTATTCGACTGAATACGGGGAATACAGGTGCCAGGCTGGTAACTCGATCTTGGCTGAATACCAAGAAGAGGACATTTAAGATGGCAGGAGGAGTCAAGAAAATAAAGCATTATAACTATATCATATACACTGCAAACTTAATACTAGTTAAACATAAAATACTTCTTATTTTTTTACTTTGTAATCTTATAATGTCATAACCTATGAATCATTTATTGATTTTATTTATTTATTTTTTGTGTTCAATTTCAATGTATTTACTGTCTTATTATTTTTTCCCAATGAAAATGATATTACCCTGTTTTGTAACCCTCGGTGCAACTTCTCAAAAATATTCATACACTCAACATTGGCTCATTTTGAAAGTATTCTGCTTCAAGGGCCACAGCAAAAATGGGTATGGCAAGTCAGGATACAACATGCAGATTTTTTTTTTTTATATTTGCTTGTAAAAAGATGACCCAACTTACAGTGAGGGGTTTTACCATTATGAAGCCACAGAGAATAAGCACAGCATATTTATTCAATGTCTGTGTCAAAAACCTGCAAACACAGCACATGGTGCACACAACTAAATGAGCCCTCTGCATTTAACCATCACCCTTTGTGAGCAGTGGGCAGGCATGAAAGGCGCCCGGGAAAAAGTGTGTCATTAGACATTCTAAAGAAAAACTGCATGTACCAAGAAACTGATCAAACTGAGCAGAGATCCAACTTGGTGAAGGTTGCACCCGAGAGTGCGTTGAGGGTGGTGTGAGTGTTAAGGGGGTCTGTTTCTTGATTGCTATCTTGTTGATGCTGTGGTAGTCAGTGCAGGGCCTTAACTCAACATCCTTCTTAAAACCAAAAAAAGAACCCTGCCGCGGCCGGTAAAGAGCCTCAGCCACAAATTGCTATATGGTCTTATTCTTGGATTTTAAGAGGGTGGAAGATGTGGTGGAAAGGGTGCTGCCTTAAATGGACAGAAGATGGCAGCCAGAACATGCGGAGTTACGGAGCAGTGCAAGGAGGCTGGTGAAATCACCATTGTTTTATTCTGCGAGCTTGAGACAGCGTTTCTTGTAACACCAACGGATTTTACTACTTGCGTGAAAAACACATAAGGAAAAGGCAAGACACAAACACGGGTAAGATGTCTGGACCGATCAACAAAACCTAATCACCATCAAAGCTTCCAAGCAAATCAATCCCTGTCAGGCGAGGTAGGCCATTTTCTTCGAACAATTCAACTTCCAACTATCTTACCGTCCCGCACTGTCCCGACAGCACGCTGCAGATTCCTTATCCTCCGACCCCGAACCCATTCTCCCACCTCATTGCATGTTAGGTCCTCTCCGGTGGTCCCTGGAGACTAAGGTCCGGGCTGTCCAGACGTCCGACCCTGGCCTGGCCATTATATAGATGTACCTATTGTAATTTGCATAAAGCTGGTGTGAATTATTCCATATGTTAAATGTATTAAATTAAACATTTGACTTTGTTGCATCAGGTTTTAATTAACATTAACATTTATTTTCTGGTACTTAGGTATATATGGAGGGCTGCATCAAGAGGGGCATAAATTCTTTATGCAGAGAACCTCCCTTGTTGATCTACTGTGGCAACTCCTAACAGGGAAAGTGGAAGGGAGACAACAAATCCAAAAAAATTCCAATGCCTATGAGTATCATAAGATCAGCATCATGCATTTTGACTGTAGATAGGCATTCAGTTAAGTTTCACTGTACACATGACAATAAAACAGGAATTCGAATTTGGAGAAATGTTAACAGGACAAGCACAAACTTCTGAAAGAAAACCATATAACCCTGTCTTACAAGCCTCTTTGCACATTATAAGACATACTGATGCACTCAACATTAGCTCATTTTGAAATTATTTTGCTCCAAGTGCAAATATGCTGCATAACAAATCATGATACAACATGCAGGATATTTTTATTCTTGTAAAAGCATGGTGCACTGAGCATGCATGATTGACTTACAGTGAGTGGTTCTAGCTCTGCACAAGCACAAAGAATGATTACAGCACATTATTATTATTATTTAATGTTTCTGTGTCAAAAGTCTGTGGAAACTCAGTATGTTATAACCTTATTCCAAAATTGATTATTATTATTTTTTTCTCTTTTCCACTGAGGGCATTCTAACATTTCTGCAGGATCTGCTGGAGCAAGGTCACTCATTTTCAACTATAAAGGTTTATATGGCAGCTATTTTAGTTTGTCATGTTGGTATTGATGGTTGATGGTTAAGGTCATTTCGTACAAAACTGCATTGCTGCTGGCGTGGACATCAGCCATGCGAGTGGGTGACCTCACCTGAGGTGTATGCACTTTGCACCTGGTGATACTAAGGCCTCGTTTACACTGTCAGTTAAACGTGACCCAATCCCGATTTTTTGCGACAGATCGGATCTGTTCCATGATGGTGTAAAGTGTAAACACGTGCATTTGGATATTTTGAGATCGATTTCAGGCCTCGTTCATATGTGGAAATAAATCAGATATAAATCAGATGTGCCAATGCGACTGTAAATAGGCAGATCGGATTTTCGTAGACATTGCATTCTGTACGTCATTAAAACTGTGACAATTTAGTACTTCATTTTGGTTTAATGATGTCAAACAACAACAAACAGAAGAAACATGGAGGAGGAAAGTGCAGAGCAGTGGTCGATGGCTGAAGTTACATGCCTTCTTAGCCTGTAGGGAGAATAGTCAGTTCAAGCTAAAATTAAAGGCTCCTACAGAAACAAATCTTTTTTTGAGGATATTTCGGCTGCAAAGGAAGCCCGGCGAAATGTTGTGTCGTTGTAAGAGAGAAATGAAAACGTTGACACAGCAAATCGTAAGTTGGCTTGCTCATTCTAAAATTTCGGACCCACTGCTCCTCGCTAAAGCCCGCCACAATATTCTCCCACCAATCCTGAGATCTCTCACGCACCCAGACATTCCTCTGTATGGTCGAGGCCATAATAACTGAAGCATATGCGCAATAATTGCCCTTTTCCTTCTTCTCCGCCTCAAAGTCATCGTATTATTTGGCAAACTTTGCATATATCGCAGAGCTAGTATTAAGCATATTTTCACATTCGTCCATCTTGGCTACTGTGTGGCAAGTGTAAACAAGTGAATTGGATATGGGTCACAATTAACAAAAACGTGTAAAAAGAAGGTAAAAAAAATCAGACATCGGCAACAAGTAATAATTGAGCATCAAGATCTGCAGTGTAAACAAGGACTAAAATTACAAATCTGGCCTGTGTGCCTGAAGATATGCCAAAGTCTTTCAGTTCTTTGCCATTCGAGCTGCCCTCCCTTCCTCGACCACCTTTTGTGACGGACATGGAGAGGTGCCTTCATCTGCTCTGCCCATTTTGAACATTGCAGGCGTATGTGCTCCGTACTCAGGCTTTCCGGTCATGTAAGCAGCTGTTTGCGAAGCCAGGGGAGAGGCCAGCCTCTGTCAAGATTCAAGATTGGTCTATTGTCAGTACAACTGTCGGGCCTCTGTGTCTGTCACATGAGATTGTGGAGGCCAGCTTCTTGGCTTTTAGTTGCAAGGGAATGGTCCCACCAGATGGGGTTAGGGAATACTCTACCACCTCCATATAATGCTGTACATTAAATCAAAGAAGTTAATTACCAGGAACAGGACAGACATGGACAAAAAGTTAATTAAAAATAAAGAATAAAAAGAAAACAGAGTAAAAGAGAAAACATGCAGCTATTTGAATTAAATTCAATAATTGTATTAAACATTTAAGGCAACATAGTAAAAGAGTTAAGAAAGGACTGCCTAAGAAAGCAAATAAAACACTGCATAAGAACACTGTATATGAACCACCTCACACTGGGTTAAAAGCCAGGATGTGAGTTTTTTAAACAAGATTTAAACAGTGATTGACGGCGGCTGTCTGACACTGATTGGTAGGTCTTTTAATAATTGTGAGGCAAAAGCTGCCATTAAATTGATAAGCACAAGTAATGTAGAGTTCCCAGAATCATTTGTTAAGAGAATGTCATTAAAAACTTTTAACAGAGCTGATTCTGTACTGTGATGTGATTTAAACCCATTTCTGGTAGGTAGTAGCCTAGTGGGTAACACACTCGCCTGTGAACCAGAAGACCCGGGTTCAAATCCCACTTACTACCATTGTGTCCCTGAGCAAGACACTTAACCTTAACCTCCAGGGAGACTGTCCCTGTAAATACTGATTGTAAGTCGCTCTGGATAAGGGCGTCTGGTAAATGTCCAAATGTCCAAATGTTCTGTTCAAAAAGGGCTGTAGCTGGACATGAACAACCCACTATGCCACCACTGGCTCATTGGTACAGAAACCGACTGAATTGACTGAAATTTGGTCCAAGTAGGTAAATATTATGCATCATGAATATGTATCATGACAATATGAACAGAGACAAGGAGGGACACATGGGCCAGACTAATGTGCAACAAAAGTTTTATTTACAGTGCGGGATGTGATGTATGCAATCAATCCAAATAGTGCTTTTTACACACCACCATTAAACCCTCAACCACTCACGAACTATATACAACACCGGCACAGAGCCAGACACTCTAACAAAGGGGAATCCACGCACATACTGTAAAAAAGCACACATGAAGACCATGTGGTGTTGGAGAAGAGAATAGAGTGTGTAGAAAAAACTCTTTCTCCCTCCACACAAAGCACTGTATTCAACCACTCCAATTTGATGTTACCTGGCAGAAAGAGGCATGGCACAACAGAGGTTAAAAATGAACAGTTTCTAATTTATTAACACCGGTAAATAATTATTGTAGTTACATGTGAATATTGAATGTAAAAAGGTACCAAGGTTATAGAGAAAGTAAACATGAGAAGAAAGAGTAAAGAGGGAGAAGAGAAAGAGAAGGGAAGATAAAACTTCCCAGAAGCCTTCCGAAACTCCCCTGAGCAAGATAGCTCCGAGTCCCCATTTTCCACATGTGTGCAGACTTTTATACCCCTGGCCTACAGGAAGTTGTCACTGGCCTACAGGAAGTTGTCACTGGCCTACAGGAAGTTGTCACTGACCAATCAGAACCTGTTGTTTCTGATGTTCTGGTGCCTCCCATTTGGTGAAGACAAAGAGTGAAGACGGCTGATACTTCGCACGTTGACGTCGGACAAAAGGCATGTAAAAACCGGGGTGTCGAATCTTCACCCACAACCGTCGACACAGGAATGTTACACCTCCCCCTGCAGACATCTGTTATGCAAGACAAAGCAGGCTCCCGCGATGTCCATTCTTACAGACGGCCGGTTGATCCCCTGGGGCACTCGAGTATTCAGGGTCCATGGGGATCACAATTGGGTCATGATTGTGTATCTGCTTGCTTCCTGGTCAGTCGGGAATTCAAATGTAGCCGGTAGTTGTGGTTCTGTGTCCTTTGTGATCCTCAGGCGTCTGAGGTCACCCTTGTAGGGAAACCTGCCTTCTTGACATAGATCAAACACAGCAGCATACATAGAATATTCAACTTGATCCAGGGCTTTTCACACTTGGTTGGGTTCTTTGTCTGGAGTGTGATGAATTTAAAAGGTTGTAGGTTTGCATACAGATTGTGCATGTAGAAAAACAGTGTTCATCGTACATTAAAACCAAACCAGAAAAACAAATGACAACAATGATCAGATACTGTAATGCAAAAAAACATGTAAATATAGTGGGAGGCTTAAAATGATATCAGGGAATTCATAACTCCGCAGATTTGCACTGGCTTATCAAGTCTAATCAACAACAGTGGCCGGAAAAATAAATACAAATAAATAAAAAAGTCCCGCTTGTTGCCATGTGATTGGAGAATTACACCTTTATTAGGGAATTCATAACTCTGCGAATTTGCATCGGCTTAACGAAGTTCAATCAACAACAGTGGCCGGAAAAATAAACACAAATAAAATCCCGCTTGTTGCCATGTGATTAGAGAATTACACCTTTATCACTAAAAGCTATTATTTGAGATTATGGCATTGTTGAGGTGTTCAGAGAGAGAAACAGTTTCACATAAATTTAAATTCTGATCCTAAACATGTTGATCATACTGAACATGAATTTAAAATAAAAACAATTAAGTTTAACAGTGCAATTTCCAATCCCTGATCAGTTATTATCAAATTGTTCACCGTGGGACATGGTTTATGATGTTCAATGTAATACCAGTAATCTAAAATGCCACAAATCCTGGTTATTACTGGTTACAGTTTGGTTTGTGGGTTCATCTATTGTGCCAGCCATATCTACATGCCACATTGTAAGTGATACAGTAATTAGTCTATGTTCATTTTATACCTTGTCGGAGTGGATCTGGATTTAGAAATGCCTCGGTTTCTACGGTCCCGGGCTTTTAGGATATGTAGATCCTTTTATTTAAATTAAATCACATAGATTCTATTCCTCCCTATGCAGTAAAATTCAGATAAAAGAGACTTACGGTCACAGATCCACATCCGAGCATAGGTATCACGTCGGGATCACCATTTGTAAAAAAACCACACATGAAGACCATGTGGTGTTGGAGAAGAGAATAGAGTGTGTAGAAAAAACTCTTTCTCCCTCCACACAAAGCACTGTATTCAACCACTCCAATTTGATGTTACCTGGCAGAAAGAGGCATGGCACAACAGAGGTTAAAAATGAACAGTTTCTAATTTATTAACACTGGTAAATAATTATTGTAGTCACATGTGAATATTGAATGTAAAAAGGTACCAAGGTTACAGAGAAAGTAAACATGAGAAGAAAGAGTAAAGAGGGAGAAGAGAAAGAGAAGGGAAGCCCCGACACAGTGTGCAGACTTTTACACCCCTGGCCTACAGGAAGTTGTCACTGGCCTACCGGAAGTTGTCACTGGCCTACAGGAAGTTGTCACTGACCAATCAGAACCTGTTGTTTCTGATGTTCTGGTGCCTCCCATTTGGTGAAGACAAAGAGGGTGGGCGGGTCCTGACGGCTGATACTTCGCACGTTGACGTCGGACAAAAGGCATGTAAAAACCGGGGTGTCGAATCTTCACCCACAACCGTCGACACAGGAATGTTACACCTCCCCCTGCAGACATCTGTTATGCAAGACAAAGCAGGCTCCCGCGATGTCCATTCTTACAATACCAATACACACACTGGCAGAGGTGGGTACACGTAGAAGGAAGAGCCAACATTAAAGTAAAGAACAAAGCACAATGAACAAACAACAATTCCAATCTCTCCCCTCTGAGCAGTACGCTACCGTCTTCTTGTTTCAGGCCTCCTCTTATCTGGCCTCCTGGCATCTGAAGACTAGCCACCAGCCAATGGGAAGAGCACTCCTGCCCCTTCCGGGCTTAAAAAAAAAAGAAAGCACACACACACACACACACACACACACAAAAACAACAGAAAGACAATCAGACACAAAAAAACCAGGGAAGTAACAGGGGTGTGAGTAGAACACTGAAAGATTATGGTTGATGCCGTTTAACAAATCTTCAGATATTCAATATGTTTCTCTTTTTTATTTTCTTTAGGTATGTATACCCACAATGCATTACAGCAAGAACCTAGAACTCATATTGCACAACACACCAATGACACCCCACTATGAGTATGTAAAATTTTCTCCCCGCTCAGCAGGAACAACACAATATAAATAGGACACTGGTGTGGACTACCCAAAACACCAGCATAGCCATTTGGATTATTCTGGTACGTGACAGGCTATGCCTAGGCAGTGGTCAGATTGCAGAGACTAGAGGTCACTCATGAATGCATAGCAGTAGTCCATCGATGAAATCAACACTGTGGAAGAAATATTCTGGGAAATAAGATCTTATGGAGGCTTTAGTTAATGGTTGACTACTTTGGTGCAAACATGCTTATGAGATGATTGGTTCTTTCTCATAAAAAAGAAATCCATTCATCATACTAAGTGCTCACAAAGAGAATGTGTTTTTTTAATGTAACTCAGTGTTTATATTTGCTTTTTATAAACCAGTGTAAATGTATAAATTCTGAACAAAGTTCAGAACCTAACAATGAACAAACTGATAACCTAAATCTAACACAGATAAGAGCTGTTCAGCTTTTGAAATCCATTGCAAGTTGTAACCGTACCTACCACCACATTTGCAGGCCTACAGCTTCTCTTTCAGTCAACACTTGTGATACCACCATAACAGAATACTTTCAAGGTGCAAATGCAGTTGATAGAGCATTATGAAAATAATTGATTAATTTATTATATGTAATATATATTTTGATTGAAAAGAAATTAGTTATATATCAGCTGTCTCACATATCTAAGGAAATCATTTTTATCTTATATTTTTCTTTTCTAATGTAAAGAAATACACACAAGCCCTGTATTTTAAATAGTGGTGGGCCGTTATTCGCGTTAATGTGCTGCGTTAACGTGAGACTCTTATCGGGCGGAAAAAAAAATATCGGTCGTTAATCTATTCACAAAGTTGGGTTGGGAGCTGGATCTATACTACGCAAGCTATTGTGCCGGAGTTAAATGGTTACACTAGATTTATAAGTATATTTCTTCTTTCTTGTGTCTTTTAGTTTCTTATTTCCTAAAGACTTTTATTTTGTTTCTGAGACCCGGTTTAGTTCTCTTGGACACATGGTGTGAGTTGTGAGGTGCGTGGGGTTTGTGTGCCAAAAGTAATTTCTTTCATTTAAATTTATGTACATATTAGGAATATTTTGCATTTTATGTTCTTTTAATACTGTATATTGTAGAGAGAGGTGCAGAAAGACGCGATGTTCTGACGCAACCTTGCTTTTTGTACAGGAATGCAGTATTGTAAATTGTGAATGCTATATGTTAATGTTCAGTTCTCTTGGACACATGGCGTGAGTTGTGAGAGAGAGAGGTGCAGAAAGACGTGATGTATGACGCGATGTTCTGACGAGACCTTGCTTTTTGTACAGAATACACTTTGCACAGACAATCTCTTGGGTGTCAGCTCATCATTTGTGGTTCAAGAAACAAAATCAAAGAGTTACACAACGCAGAAGAAGAACCGCTACACTATGATTATTTTCACCTTGATATTTTATCACGGATGTATACCTAGCCGAATTGCACTGTAGGGGGCGAGAACGAGTCTTTGAACTGTGAAATTATCACATCAAACGTGACGTGGTAACATGGATGCAGCTATTTAACTGAATAAACAGTTGGTAAACACAAGTACATCTTATTGAACATAATTTATTTTCATCACCAATTAGAACAGCTTTCTCAAGCAGTTTGTGATGCACTTTGGAAACAGGAGATGAGCCCCTGGTCTAATGCGCCACCCGGCTTGAGAAACCTGTTCTCAAAGACTTACTTTTAGTCATTATTTGGGTAGTGCACATATTCTGAATGCCTTCGGCAGAATTCAAATGAGCCATTTTAATATATATTAATCTAGATTTGTCAGAATTGACTGCATCTGTGCTCAACACCGGTGGCCAATCCTGACGGTGCATAAAACCCCTAGATTTCCGCCCCTTCGAAAGGGACGACATTTTCGTGGACTCTACATGAACTAGACTTTATGTGTTATGTTGTGAGTTCTGGCAATCACCACACGCCTGCGGGTTTGTTTAAGTTTATTCCCCTTTATTTCCCGTTTTGGCCACCGCGGCATTCTTTATTTGTGTTTATTGTTTGTTTAATAATAAAAACCCTTCTCAGCATATCAAACCTCTGCGCTTCCTTCCCCCGTAAATCCGTAGTCGTGACAAGATTACTCTAGATTAATTACAAGATTACAGTGAGATTAATATAGATTAAGAAAATTAATCTATGACCACCTCTAATTTTAAAACACTCGTCTGATATTACTGGCATGAAAGAGGTATGGCACAATAGAGGTTACAAGAATGAATAGTTTCTAGTTTATTAACACCAGTAGATTACTATTGCAGTTACATCTAAATTTTATATGTAAAAATGGTACCAATGTTACAGAGAAACCCAACATAAAGGAGAAAGGGATAGAGGAAGAGAGTAAAAAGCCAAAAACCAAGCTGCAGAGAGGCATAGCGAAAGCAAGACTCAGAAACCCTGGGGAGAACCTCCCAGCTCCTGATGGAGCAGGAAGTGAAGAGCAACCTCAGTCCACAAGAGAAAACTCTTTTATACATTTGACTTCCAAAAAGTTCCCACAGACCAATCAGGATTTGACCTTGTCTTCCTCATCATGACACCCCAAGCCATTTGCTGGCTTTTGACACCTCTTGTTTGGGGATGTCACAGCTTGACAAAGATTCACTGTGTGAATGCAATGGCGCATGGAAAGTGGTGAAAAGTAGAGATGATGGACCATATGAGGTGCAGGCAGTGTTAGGCTGGATCATGAACGGCTGTTTGTTGAGCCATAGACGTTCTCGCCCGAAAATTCACCCGAGTGCTCCCACCGTGAAGAATAAGGTGGTAAATGCATGCATGTACATATCACCCATTGGCCTTTGAATTTCTAAAAGCATGTTGACAGTCATGTTGACCTTCCCCAAAAATCTACGCAACTCCTGTCTAGTGGTGTACGAACTTGACCATGCCCCACCTGATTCCCCAGATAGATAACTGTAGCTTTTCCAATTCACATTTTGCCAGGTTTAGAGTGAGACGCGTTGACTCGTGTACAACGTGTACCGTGTTAAACTGTACACAGCATCTCCACATGTTCAGACCATTGGATAAAGCTTTGTTCATTAACCGTTGAGGCACGTTCCTTAATCAAAATGGCATTACAATATACTGCAAAAAAAGTTATGGGAGGTTATGAGGACAGAAATGTCTGCAGCTCTTGGAGTTAGTAACTCCTGCCACTACTACAGGCTCTTATGGTTGAAGTCGAGGTGTAACTGGTGAGCATTGTAGAGACCAACAGTTTACTAATGTGTGACGTGCTGGCGATAGCAGCTACATACTGTTTCAAACATGCAGGATGGTGCAGCAGTCTGTAGTGGTATTCTTAACCTGGGAATATTGATGAAAAAACTCTGGCATAATAGGGGTATTGCCAACAAGAGTAGGTGCATTACCAACAATGATGATTGATATGAAGGAAATATGAATAGTGTCACAGTTGCAGATGTTAAAGTACAGCGCAGATTTTTTAAAGCGTGGAATTACAGAGACAGAGACCAGATCTGCACCTGCACCTGATTCAGAGCCCAAATAGCATTCATTCTTTCTGTCTTGGCTTTAAGAGAGCAGAAGTACTTCCCTGACCTCAAAAAAGAAAAGAGGTCCATTGTCAGGGGTGACAGGATGACAAATTAACTTTTTATTTTTTTCTGGCAGGTGCAAAACCGCAAGATCAGTGGGATGGATGGTAGAATAACAACAACATTTATTTCTTATATAGCCCCAATAACACATACAGTATGTCTCAATGGGTTTTGACAGGCCCCTACTTTATAGGTCAAAAGTAGGATTTGTAGTCAATTCTAAATTTGGATGTGTAACCAGTGCAGTGATTGTAAGACTGGGGTGATGTGGTCAAATTTCCTTGTTCTATTTAGACAATCAAAGCAGTGTGTATTACTGTTATCAGTTACACACCTTGTGGGAACAAGGAGATCATTTTTCACTTTTTTAAGTCTGGCCAGTGTTCACTTTTTTCAGTATGGAATGGATTATCTCAACCAATGAGAAGTGATCACTAACGCAGATTTCGACAGATTTGAGATGAATATTTGAGATTTATGGATTGTTTGTGTATGAGTGTGGCGTGAAATTTCCCGTCTGGGGAGCTGCAATAAAGGAAGTCAACTGAATTGATTTTCCAAGTTTATTTACCATGGCCATGGGGGGAACTCGCAAGAAGAACTCCCAACTTCCTGATAGCAGTTCACAGCTTTTATACCACGGGACCTACAATGTCGAAACACAAGCTCACCCCAGATGGTGCCCATCAAGGTCATAGAACCTTCCTTTAATCAGCTTATGTTCCGCTTTTGCATCAACATGAAGCACAGAGAGAATCAACACAGGGAATGCTCGGCTGTAAGGACCTTTGCAGGTACAAGGACTAGACACATTCAGGCCTGGTCCACACGGAAACGATCTCTGAAATGGTACAATTTCTGTCCAATCTAGCCTTGCTTCCACATGGAGAGTGGAGGCATCACAGAGTGAATTTATCTTTTCCACATCTTTGTGCGGATGGCACAGTGGCTTTTCTGTGAAAGCGCCAGGGTATTAGTGTCACGTAACGCCCCGGGAAGGTGATATGTATAGTGTCACATTTGATCCGCTGATGAAA
The DNA here is from genome assembly GCF_900700375.1 of Denticeps clupeoides. Classification (NCBI taxonomy): domain Eukaryota; kingdom Metazoa; phylum Chordata; class Actinopteri; order Clupeiformes; family Denticipitidae; genus Denticeps; species Denticeps clupeoides. The sequence goes on from NW_021629856.1 coordinate 57,161, forward strand.
AAGTGATGCGCAGTGAAAATTTTCCGGATGCACTGTAATAGCCATTGCAGAGACAAATTGGTTTCTATTATTTTGTGTTAATTGATGGGAAATGTTGGAATGCTGCCCAACTTTCAGTTTCTCCAGAATGTCAGCCTGTCAGCCTGTACTTTATATCACAGGCCTTCCTATCACACCCCAAGGTTGAGGAAGTTCACATGTAGCTCCTTTTACACAGACAACCCATAGCTGTTGATAAAAACCTACAATTCACAGGACAGCTTATGGTTAAAATCTCTTCATCATTCTTAACAGGCTGTATAACCTGAACTCTGAACAGAGTTCATAGCCCAAACCTACTGACAGCAGTGATGATTCTCATTCATCACCTGTGGACTGCAATGAAGAGAATACTAATAAAGCAGTGTCTATGACAGTTAAAATTTATACACGTTGTGTGAATGGAAAAATGTGAAAGTGATCTTATCTCCTCATTCACACAACGTGTATAAATTTTAACTGTCATACACACTGCTTTGAATGTCCTAAGGTCCTGGTAAGCCAGGTTACAACATGTAGAGTTGTGCATATTTCTCTCATTAGTATTCTCTTCATTGCAGTCCACAGGTGATGAATGAGAATCATCACTGCTGTCAGTAGGTTTGGGCTATGAACTCTGTTCAGAGTTCAGGTTATACAGCCTGTTAAGAATGATGAAGAGATTTTAACCATAAGCTGTCCAGTGAATTGTAGGTTTTTATCAACAGCTATGGGTTGTCTGTGCTTTAAAATCTGCAACTGTGACACTATCAATATTACATTCATATCCGCTATAATACTCCACTGCATATTGTTCTTAAATGTGTGTCTTGTTGGTAATGCATCTGCACTTTATCCTTATTGGCATACTGTTTCTATTGTTTTTTTTGGGTTTTTTTGCAAAAAGCATTTAACTGCATGACACACAATGTATTGTGGTGTAGGGGACATAAACTCTGAATCTAATTTAGAGGTTGCATTGTATATAACTTTGAAATTTTGTACGTGCTTGAAAGCTGCCTTGTTTGGAAAAATGTGAAAGTGATCTTATCTTCTCAAACAAGGCAGCTTTCAAGCATGCATAGCTGTTGATAAAAACTGCATAGTTGTTGCAGTTAGTTGTTGTTAAAATCTGCATAGTTATAAAGGGTGGAATTACAGAAACAGAGACCAGATCTCCACCTGGCCCTGATTCAGGGCCCAAATAGCCTGAGGGAAGAAGCTCTTTTCTCACCTCAAATGAGAAAGAGTCCATTGTTAGGATGACAAATAAAAAAAAAATTCTGGCAGGTGCAAAACCTGCTAGAATCAAAGTAGGATAGATGGTACAAGTACACCAAGCTTTTCATGTGACTAAAAATGTTTTTAAAGACAAACCAAACGTGAAGTCAATGGAATTGTCTGTTGACCTGTCAGGATTGATGGCACCTGGACTTATCACCTGTGCCCAATCCGGACAGCGTTTAAAAGCCGGGGATTTCCGCCCCTTCGGGAACGGCGACACTTTCGTGAACTTGACCTTGCAACTGTGTTAGTATTTTGAGTTCTGGCAATCGCCACACGCCTGCGGGTTAGTTTAAGTTGATTCCCCTTTATTACCCGTTTTTGGCCACCGTGCCATTGTTTATTTGTAATTTTTTATTATTATTAATAATTATTAATAAAATCCCCTTCCCAGCACGTCCTGCCTCTGCGCTTCCTTCCCCCATCAGCTCGATGTCGTGACAGAATGTCAGAGCTGCAGAAGGGGCGGAGTTACAGTCTTTTAAAGGTGGTCAGAACTGGCTTCAGCTGTAGCGTTCGCCTGGAGCCAAATAACGGCACGGTGGCCAAAAACGGGTAAAAAAAAGGGGAATCAACTTAAACTAACCCGCAGGCATGTGGCGTGTGGCTTTTAAACGCTGTCCGGATTGGGCACAGGTGATAAGTCCAGGTGCCGTCATATAGCATATAGCAGGTGTAACCGGTGAGCATTGTAGAGACCAACAGTTTACTAATGTGTGACGTGCTGGCGGTAGCAGCAGGCGGTGAGTTTCATCTGTAGATTCTGTACAGAACATGGTACAGTGGGATGTGAAGCAGGAGCTGCTGTTGTGTTTCAAACATGCAGGATGGTGCTGCAGTCTGTAGTGTATTCTTAACCTGGGAATATTGATGAATAAACTCTGGCATAAGGTGCCTTACCAACAAGACATACATTTAAGAACAATATGGAGTGATTCAGGGCCCAAATATTCTGAGGGAAGAAGCGCTTCGTTATTCTTTCTGTCTTGGCTTTAAAGGAGCAGAAGCACTTCCCTGACCTCAAAAAAGAAAAGAGTCCGTTGTCAGGATGACAGAATGACAAATTAACTTTAATTTTTTTCTGGCAGGTGCAAAACCTGCAAGAATCAAAGTGGCATAGATGGTAGAAGTATGCAGACAACATCATCAACATTTATTTATTATATTGGCCAAACTCCACACAAAAAAGCTCTAGGAGAGAGAAAAAAAGAAAGGAAGAAACGTTGGGAAGGAGTGATACAGAGAGGGACCCCCTTCCAGGGTAGAGTGAGCCTGCAAGTGGTGTCAGTGCAGGGTTTGTGATTGTCCAATAAGAGAATAAGGCCTACAGTTGTATAGGTGGAGAAGTCCAAAATGTAGTCCAGTGTCATGGTGTACAATACATGTCCATTATGATGCTACCGGTCCATCTGAATATCCCTGAAGCTTTAGTTGTTACAGTGGTGGTGGCTGTGGTGACCCTCTGGTTCGTTTCATGCTATGTCCTTGTTCAGCAGTTGCCTTGTTCAACCTTTGCTCTGAGATTTGTTAATGATTAAGAGTTGTCAGTAATATTCCAAGGATTAATCCTTTTGGGTTTTGTTGATAGAGGACAGAGTTGATCAATGGAAAGGGAAAGTGAGGTGAGGAGAGAGTTAGTAGCGGTCTCTAGTGGTAAGGAGAAGAATGAGTCAGAGGTTGGGAGATGTGAAAGAATGCAGGAAGATACAGATGAAGGTGAGACAGTGTGAAGGTTGTGTCTAATGAAGGATGGATGGGGACAGTTGTGGATCCTGTAGGTACAGTGAGTGTAAAGGTCAGGAAGTGGTGGTCAGAGATGTGAAGGGGAGTGGAAGAAAGGTCAGAAGTTGGAGAAGGACGACGGAAGACCAGGTCCAGGACATTCCCTCCTTTGTGTGTGGGAGAGATGTTGCTGTTGGTCAAGGAAAAGGAGTGCTTGGAGGCTTTTGACTCCTCTTGTTTGGTGGATGACAAAGATTCACGGTGTGAAAGCTTATAAAGCAATTGCACATGGAAAGTGGTGAACAGTAGAGATGATGGACCATATGAGGTGCAGGCAGTGTAAGGCTGGATCATGAACAGCTAGAAAAGTGTTTTTACTTTCCTTCACTGTGTTGCCCAGTTTTGTGTTGCCTGTGTTTGTTTTCTGTTTGTTGAGCCATAGGCGTTCTCGCCCGAAAATTCGCCTAAGTGCTCCCACCGTGAAGAATAAGGTGGTAAATGCGTGCATATACATATCACCCATTGGCCTTTGAATTTCTAAAAGCATGTTGACAGTCATGTTGACCTTCCCCAAAAATCTACGCAACTCCTGTCTAGTGGTGGGTGTAGGAAACTCTTTGCTTCAAGTGTACGAACTTGACCATGCCCCACCTGATTCCCCAGATAGGTAACTAGCTTTTCCAAATTCACATTTTGCCAAGTTTAGAGTGAGACCATGTGTACCATGTACAAACCGTACACAGCATCTCCACATGTTCAGACCATTGGCTAAAGCATTGTTCATTAACCGTTGAGGCACGTTCCTTAATCAAAATGGCATTACAATGTGCTGCAAAAAAGTTATGGGAGGTTATGAGGACAGAAATGTCTGCAGCTCTGGGAGTTAGTAACTCCTGCCACTACTACAGGCTCATATGGTTGAAGTCGAGGTGTAACTGGTGAGCATTGTAGAGACCAACAGTTTACTAATGTGTGACGTGCTGGCAGTAGCAGCAGGCGGTGAGTTTCAGCTGTAGATTCAGTACAGAACATGGCAGTACAGTGGGATGTGAAGCAGGAGCTGCTAAGTACTGTTTCAAACATGCAGGATGGTGCTGTAGTCTGTAGTGGTATTCTTAACCTGGGAATATTGATGAAAAATCTCTGGCATAATAGGTGTATTACCAACAAGAATAGGTGCATTACCAACAATGATGATTGATATGAATGAAATATGGATAGTGTCACAGATGTTACAGTACAGCGCATATTTTTTAAAGGGTGGAATTACAGAGACAGAGACCAGATCTGCACCTGCACCTGATTCAGGGCCCAAATAGCATTCATTCTTTCTGTCTTGGCTTTAAGAGAGCAGAAGTACTTCCCTGACCTCAAAAAAGAAAAGAGTCCATTGTCAGGATGACAGGATGACAAATTAACTTTTTATTTTTTCTGGCAGGTGCAAAACCTGCAAGAATCAAAGTGGGATAGATGGTAGAATAACAACATTTATTTCTTATATAGCCCAAATACACATACAGTATGTCTCAATGGGTTTTGACAGACCCTACTTTATAGGTCAAAAGTAGGATTTTGTAGTCAATTCTTAATTTGATGTGTAACCAGTGCAGTGATTGTAAGACTGGAGTGAGGTGGTCAAATTTCCTTGTTCTATTTAGACAATCAAAGCAGTGTGTATTGCTGTTATCAGTTACACACCTTGTGGGAACAAGGAGATCGTTTTTCACTTTTTTTAAGTCTGGCCAGTGTTCACTTTTTTCAGTATGGAATGGGAGATAATCCAAGGAGAAGTGATCACTAACACAGATTTCGACAGATTTGAGATCAATATTTGAGATTTATGGATTGTTTGTGTATGAGTGTGGTGTGAAATTTCTCGTCTGGGGAGCTGCAATAAAGGAAGTCAACTGAATTGTTTATTTGTATTTATTGTTTATTTGTTAATAAAACCCCGTTCCCAGCATGTCAGACCTCTGCGCTTCCTTCCCCCGTAAGCCCGTAGTCGTGACACAGGCTGTATAACCTGAGCTCTGAACAGAGTTCATTGCCCAAACCTACTGACAGCAGTGATGATTCTCATTCATCACCTGTGGACTGCAATGAAGAGAATACTAATGAGAGAAATATGCACAACTCTACATGTTGTAACCTGGCTTACCAGGACCTTAGGACATTCAAAGCAGTGTGTATGACAGTTAAAATTTATACACGTTGTGTGAATGAGGAGATAAGATCACTTTCACATTCTTCCAAACAAGGCAGCTTTCAAGCATGCAGAAACCTGTTTTTTATACTAAAATAACATACAAAATTGCAAAGTTAGATACAATGCAACCTCTAAATTAGATTCAGTGTTTGTCTCCTACACCACAATACTGGGCAATACTAATTACTGCAAAAGGTGAATTGTCCAAATATTGAGCAAAGAGCGCAGCCCTTGAGGTGAGTCCAATCAGGTGAGCAACTGGTCTCATGTACACCTTTCTGTAGTTCTGCCATTGAGCTCTGGGCAGTTAAAGAAGGGGCCCCGTAATCATAAAGTTGCTGGTTTGAATCCCGATCCACCAAGGTGCCACTGAGGTGCTACTGCCACACACTGCTCCCCGGGAACCTGTCATGGCTGCCCACTGCTCACACAGGGTGATTGGTTAAATCAGAGGACAAATTTCACTGTGTGCACTAAGTGCTGTGCTGCTGTGTATCATAAGTTACAATCACTTCACTTCACAGATCGACGATTAGGACCACAGAGCCCTATGTGAGGTTTGCTGCTATTCCAGTTCTGACTCATCTGAAGTCCTGGCAGGTTTATTTGAACCGATCCACAACGTTCTGACAGTAGTGCCATCTTTTGTTGCATAGACAACCTGGAGAAAGGTGGCATCCTGAGAGGACTACAGAGAGGACTACAGTGAAATGTACCACAGTCACCTGAGCATTCTTAATAAATCGCACTTCTCTTTCCCACTAGCCCCCGAAGTGGGGACAATTAGATGAATAGTAGAAGATTATGTAATGCCAGTTTCAGATTAGTGAATTCCCTTTCACTATCTGTAGTGAAGTATGGAATTGTGGGTTTTGTTGGATGTATGCGGGTCGATATGGTGGGTGAGGCAGGTCCAGGCTGAGAGGAGCTACTGGATGGCTTGAGTTATGCGCTGGCCATATAGCATGAGAAGGATCACCTACTGTAGGCCCTTATGGTTGAAGTCGAGGTTTAACTGGTGAGCATTGTAGAGACCAACAGTTTACTAACGTGTGAAGTGCTGGCGGTAGCAGCAGGTGGTGAGTTTCAGCTGTAGATTCTGTCCAGAACATGGCAGTACTGTGGGATGTGAAGCAGGAGCTGCTGTTGTGTTTCAAACATGCAGGATGGTGCTTCAGTCTGTAGTGGTATTCTTAACCTGGGAATATTGACGAAAAAACTCTGGCATAATAGGTGCATTACCAACAAGACATACAGGGAGTGCAGAATTATTAGGCAAGTTGTATTTTTGAGGAATAATTTTATTAGGGGGGTTTTTTAGGGGGATATCTGTGTGTGCAGGTGACTATTACTGTGCATACTTATTAGGCAACTTAACAAAAAACAAATATATACCCATTTCAATTATTTATTTTTACCAGTGAAACCAATATAACATCTCCACATTCACAAATATACATTTCTGACATTCAAAAACAAAACAAAAACAAATCAGCAAGCAATATAGACACCTTTCTTTGCAAGGACACTCAAAAGCCTGCCATCCATGGATTCTGTCAGTGTTTTGATCTGTTCACCATCAACATTGCGTGCAGCAGCAACCACAGCCTCCCAGACACTGTTCAGAGAGGTGTACTGTTTTCCCTCCTAGTAAATCTCACATTTGATGATGGACCACAGGTTCTCAATGGTGTTCAGATCAGGTGAACAAGGAGGCCATGTCATTAGTTTTTCTTCTTTTATACCCTTTCTTGCCAGCCACGCTGTGGAGTACTTGAACGCGTGTGATGGAGCATTGTCCTGCATGAAAATCATGTTTCTTGAAGGAGACAGACTTCTTCCTGTACCACTGCTTGAAGAAGGTGTCTTCCAGAAACTGGCAGTAGGACTGAGAGTTGAGCTTGACTCCATCCTCAACCCGAAAAGGCCTTACAAGCTCATCTTTGATGATACCAGCCCAAACCAGTACTCCACCTCCACCTTGCTGGCGTCTGAGTCAGACCGGAGCTCTCTGCCCTTTACCAATCCAGCCACGGGCCCATCCATCTGGCCCATCAAGACTCACTCTCATTTCATCAGTCCATAAAACCTTAGAAAAATAAGTCTTGAGATATTTCTTGGCCCAGTCTTGACGTTTCAGCTTGTGTGTCTTGTTCAGTGGTGGTCGTCTTTCCGGGACGGGCACACTCTCTTCATCACTCTCGTTGTAATCCGTGTCTCCCTCGTCTTCCTCATACTCCCGGAAGTCACGTAGGTAATCACGGATGTCGCGACGATCTCGGACGTACGCAATGGGCGGAGCACCGCCCAAAGAAAATCCCCGTCATCGCCGCTTTCGTCATCCGTGTCCTCCCACCGGTGACTCCGAGGGTCGTCCACCCTGGACCCAGGGCGCGATCATCTCCCATGGCCACGTCACTTCCTCGCTGCTGCCGATGTCTTCGCTCCGCCCACTCACCCGCTGACGTTGTCGCTTCTGGGTTTCGCGGATTTTCCCGGGAGTGACGTCATCACGTGGCACCGTGCGTCGTGGCTCATCGGGGAGAAATCGCTCTACCAGAACGGGCGGCGCGTCTCTCCACCGGCGCCCGAACTCGTCGCGCCGGGCTGCGTCCTTCACGGTGTTTCTTCTCCTCTGCTTCTTTTTACCTCTGCGCTTTTGAGTAGAGGGACGACATTCTGTCACGACTACGGACTTACGGGGGAAGGAAGTGCAGAGGTGTGACATGTTGGGAAGGGTTTTTATTACAAATAAACAATAAACACAAATAAAGAATGGTGCCGGTGGCCAAGAACAGGAAAAAAAGGGGAACAACTAAAACTAACCCATAGGCATGTGGCGATTGCCAGAACTCAAAATACACACATACACATGGTTGTCAAGTGAAATTCACGAAAATGTCGTCCCTGTTGAAGAGGCGGAAGTCTAGGGGTTTTATGCACCGTCAGGATTGGCCACCGGTGATGAGCACAGCTGCAGTCAATCCTGACACCAGTGTTCACTTTTTTCAATATGGAATGGATTATCTCGGCCAAGGAGAAGTGATCACTAATGCAGATTTCGACAGATTTAAGAAAAATATTTGAGATTTATGGATCTTTTGTGTATGAGGCACAGAGAGAATCGCCACATGGAACACAGGGAATGGTCAGGTGAAATGACATTTGCAGGTACAAGGACTAGACACATTCAGGCCCGGTCCACACAGAAACGATCTCTGAAATGGTACAATTTCTGTCCAATCTAGTCTAGCTTTGACATGGAGAAGGCATTACAGAGTGAATTTATCTTTTCTGCATCTTCGTGCGGATGACAGAGTGGCTTTTCTGTGAAAGCGCCAGTGCATTAGTGTCACAGTTGATACGCTGATGAAAAAGTGATGCGCTGTGAAAATTTTCTGGATGCACTGTAATAGCCCTTGCAAAGACAAATTGTTTTTTATTATTTAGTGTTAATTGATGGGAAATGTTGGAATGCTGCTTGACTTTCAGTTTCTCCAGAAAAGGGAGAGATTCCTACAGACCTTGCTGCATGTCAGCCTGTACTTTATATCACAGACCTTCCTATCACACCCCAAGGTTGAGGAAGTTCATATGTAGCTCCTTTTACACAGACAACCCATAGCTGTTGATAAAAACCTACAATTCACAGGACAGCTTATGGTTAAAATCTCTTCATCATTATTAACAGGCTGTATAACCTGAACTCTGAACAGAGTTCATTGCCCAAACCTACTGACAGCAGTGATGATTCTCATTCATCACCTGTGGACTGCAATGAAGAGAATACTGAGAGAAATATGCACAACTCTACATGCTGTAACCTGGCTTACCAGGACCTTAGGACATTCAAAGCAGTGTCTATGACAGTTAAAATTTATACACGTTGTGTGAATGAGGAGATAAGATCACTTTCACATTTTTACAAACAAGGCAGCTTTCAAACATGCAGAAACCTGTTTTTTATACTAAAATACCGTACAAAATTTATAAAGTTATATACAATGCAAACTCTAAATTAGATTCAGAGTTTATGTCCCCTACACCACAATACATTGTGTGTCATGCAGTTAAATGCTTTTTGCAAAAAAAACCCAAAAACAATAGAAACAGTATGCCAGTAAGGATAAAGTGCAGATGCATTACCAACAAGACACACATTTAAGAACAATATGCAGTGGAGTATTAAAGCGGATATGAATGTAATATTGATAGTGTCACAACTGCAGATTTTAAAGCACAGACAACCCATAGCTGTTGATAAAAACTTACAATTCACAGGACAGCTAATGGTTAAAATCTGCATAGTTATAAAGGGTGGAATTACAGAGACAGAGACCAGATCTCCACCTGGCCCTGATTCAGGGCCCAAATCGCCTGAGGGAAGAAGCTCTTTTCTCACCTCAAATGAGAAAGAGTCCATTGTTAGGATGACAAATAAAAAAAAAAATTCTGGCAGGTGCAAAACCTGCTAGATTCAAAGTAGGATAGATGGTACAAGTACACCAAGCTTTTCATGTGACTAAAAATGTTTTTAAAGACAAACCAAACGTGAAGTCAATGGAATTGTCTGTTGACCTGTCAGGATTGATGGCACCTGGACTTATCACCTGTGCCCAATCCGGACAGCGTTTAAAAGCCGGGAATTTCCGCCCCTTCGGGAGCGGCAAAACTTTTGTGAACTTGACCTTGCAACTGTGTTAGTATTTTGAGTTCTGGCAATCGCCACACGCCTGCGGGTTAGTTTAAGTTGATTCCCCTTTATTACCCGTTTTTGCCCACCGTGCCATTGTTTATTTGTAATTTTTATTATTATTAATAATTATTAATAAAATCCCCTTCCCAGCACGTCCTGCCTCTGCGCTTCCTTCCCCCGTCAGCTTGATGTCGTGACAGAATGTCAGAGCTGCAGAAGGTGTGGAGTTACAGTCTTTTAAAGGTGGTCAGAATTGGCTTCAGCTGTAGCGATCGCCTGGAGCCAAATAACGGCACGGTGGCCAAAAACGGGTAAAAAAAGGGGGAATCAACTTAAACTAACCCGCAGGCATGTGGCGTGCGGCTTTTAAACGCTGTCCGGATTGGGCACAGGTGATAAGTCCAGGTGGCGTCATATAGCATATAGCAGGTGTAACCGGTGAGCATTGTAGAGACCAACAGTTTACTAATGTGTGACGTGCTGGCGGTAGCAGCAGGCGGTGAGTTTCAGCTGTAGATTCTGTACAGAAAATGGTACTGTGGGATGTGAAGCAGAGAGCTGCTGTTGTGTTTCAAACATGCAGGATGTGTGCTGCAGTCTGTAGTGTATTCTTAACCTGGGAATATTGATGAATAAACTCTGGCATAAGGTGCCTTAGCAACAAGACATACATTTAAGAACAATATGGAGTGATTCAGGGCCCAAATATTCTGAGGGAAGAAGCGCTTCGTCATTCTTTCTGTCTTGGCTTTAAAGGAGCAGAAGCACTTCCCTGACCTCAAAAAAGAAAAGAGTCCGTTGTCAGGATGACAGAATGACAAATTAACTTTACATTTTTTCTGGCAGGTGCAAAACCTGCAAGAATCAAAGTAGCATAGATGGTAGAAGTATGCAGACAACATCAACAACATTTATTTATTATATAGCCCAAACTCCACACAAAAAAGCTCTAGGAGAGAGAAAAAAGGAGTGGGAAGGAGTGATACAGAGAGGGACCCCCTTCCAGGGTAGAGTGAGCCTGCAAGTGGTGTCAGTGCAGGTTTGTGATTGTCCAATAAGAGAATAAGGCCTACAGTTGTATAGGTGGAGAAGTCCAAAATAGTCCATTGTCATGGTGTACAATACATGTCCATTATGATGCTACTGGTCCATCGGAAAATCCCTGAAGCATTAGTTGTTACGGTGGTGGTGCCTGTGGTGACCCTCTGGTTCGTTTCATGCTGAGTCAGGAACCAGGATTTATCTGCTGGTCTCTTCACGGGAGTTTGCCAGTAGTCTAGGCGCTTGATTCAGTGTCTCGGAGAGAACAAACAGAAGCAGCGGCAGACGGTGGCATCGTACGACTGATACTGAAATATGTGGCTTTAATGGTATATTTGTGCTCCAGTGGCCCGATACCCTAACTAGGAGAGCCTAACTAAGGTGAATTTAACACTGTCTGTGCCTAACAAGGGTGACTGTGTGATAAAGTGGACTTTATAATTTACACTCTGTTTGGAACTTTAACAAAAGGGCAGATAAAATAGCTGTGTTTTCAGGTTAGGTTTAAACACTAAGACTGAGTCCCGAACACTGACCGGCAAGCCGTTCCACAACTACGGAGCTGTATAAAAGAAGGATCTGCTCCCAGCTGTGACCCTCTGTACTTTGGGTACCAGTAGTGACCCTGCATCCGTTGATCGCAGGGGGCGTGGCGGGTCGTAAATAACTAAAAGTTCACTCAGGTATTGCGGGGCGAGACCATTTAGAGCTTCATAGGTCAAAAGTAGGATTTTGTAGTCAATTCTAAATTTGATGTGTAACCAGTGCAGTGATTGTAAGACTGGGGTGATGTGGTCAAATTTCCTTGTTCTATTTAGAACTGTAGCATTCTGAACAAGCACATAGACACAGAGAGAACATCGCTACATGGAACACAGGGAACACTCTGGTGACAGGACATTTACAGGTACTAGACACATTAAGGGTTAGGGTTAGGGTGAAAGTGCCGCTCTGGGAAGTCCTAATCAGGTAATTCCTAAAACATTAAGTCTAGCGGCCCACAATTCAGTGCTCAGTCATTGAGTTCAGCAAATTGCGTTCAATATTCTGCGCTTGCCATGGGGCTCAGCACAAGAAATTGGCATGAACTTTAACCACAGTGCATGCACAAGACTGCTGCAAAATCACTCTTGTGCCGCATCATGGCATCATGGTCTGAAAGTGGCCTTATTTCATCTTCAGCTCCACGACACGTCCCTGATATATTGGTCAGGCTGGAGGTTGGGCTAATACCCTTGAGCACATCATACATACAACAATGGCATATAACATGTTCATGGTTGTGCTACAGTGGCTACAGGACCTCATAAAGCAACTACAAGAAGTCCTCTCTAATGAAAAGGTAAGGCTGGAGACGCGATCTGACAGTTTAACCCATCGCAGAAGAGAACTATATGCAAGGCGCAAGAGCGGGGAGTTACATTGACATATTTAGAAACTGAAAACCCATTTTAGAGAAAATTATTATTGTGTGGACGGGCCCTCAAGTTATACTTATACTAGCAACACAGGCGAACGCACTCAAGGATAATTAGGCACACGATGGACACAAAAACATGAGAAATACCTGACCCGGAGTGTCAGGACCAGTTCGGTTTGTGACCACTATGCCTAACTAATAACTTATGAAATAAAGATGCAGCTTGAGTTCCTTGTTCTTCTGACTCCTGCGTGCTGCCTCTACATATACAACGTAAGACACAAGCCATCCTTTATAAGGTTACTTAATTTGCACCAGAGTGTATAATAAGGATTATATGAAAAATCGTTCACTACAGCAGGTCAGTGTTGCATTGATTGTAAAATAACACTAAAAACATCAATTTTAACCTGAATGTTCAAGAAATGTCTGTTATTGTTTGTATAAAATGTTGCTTTTGCACAGTCACTGAAAAGCACAACATTAGGTAACAAATCAACCTGTACTTTTGATCACAGGCCTTCCTATCACACCTTCCTTTCAAAGGTTGAGGAAGCTAGGATATAGCTCAGTGGATTTAAGCTTTCTTGTACACAAACAACCCATATCTGTAGATTAAAAAAC
>NW_021629857.1:0-70087 GCF_900700375.1 Denticeps clupeoides
AGCACAGTGGAAGATATATTGACCCAAAAAAAAGGCTTCACATTTATATTGTACTTTGGCTTTTATTTTATTGTGTTGCCAATATGATGTTGTGTTGCCAATATGATGCTGTATTTAAATTTTTTTTCATGATTTAAATGATAGCATTGAGATGACGACATTGTTCTGCTTATAACTTGTGCTGTGCCCTTTTTGTTTCCTTGAACCCAGACCAAGAGCATTTAAAAATATATATATATTTTACCTGACAAGTTGCCCACATGTTTCACTGGTTAAAATCATGTTGTGACACAACTGACTGGACTGATTTTTTTTTTTGTTGTCTAAGATCTGTCTATTTACAGTTCTTTCTCCATCTGACCCCCCTGAATTGGCTGCAATCCCTGCTTCTGTCTGGGCCACTCACAAACACGATGTTGGCTTAATAAAAAACTGCGAGCCCCTTGTTGTGACCCCAAAGTCTCACCACCGCCCACGCAGGGCACAGTAGACCAGAAGACCAGAAGCCATAGCAGGCATTCGTCCGGTGTTCGAAGCCTTTTTAAAGGCAGGAATTATTGTGCCATGTAATGACTCCCCTGTTAACACTCCTATTCTTCCTATGAAGAAATACAGGCCCCCTAACCCTAACTCTAGAGTGACAAACATGTTATTTTTTAACAAATTATCACAAAACAACGCAAAACCAAAGATAAATAATAAATAATATGGAGTGTAACACCTGTTACGTCCCGTGATCATGTGATGTGTGGTTTGTATGTTCTGTCTTGTTGGTGTTTTTTCCTTTTTGTAGGAGGAGCCTGTAATTTACGGAACTCCTCCCAGATCTGACGCTGATTCGCGCACCCATCGGAGTGATGTCGTTAAAGACGGCGTGCTGCGACGAGGAGGGGGGACGGAAGGAGAGAGGGAGACGAGAGGGAAAATACGCAGGACAGATGCCCTGTTCACATTTGAGTCTACCCGGTGCTTTTCGTGGCCTGACTGGGTGTCAAGGCGTGACTTGTTTTTTTATTAATTATTAAAAATCACTTAGTTCCAACGGTTGTGACGTTTCCCTCCCTCTTTCTAATTGTTCACGTTCCTGACCTAGACCAGGACGTAACACACCTGACACTAGAAATTTAACACACACACACAGCAACAGTACTGCATAACACCGATAATGGCAGGGTTTTCAAGGTTTTTTTTTTGTTTATTCCAGTATCATTCGTTACCTAAAATGAACAAACCGGTCTCGAAGTCGAGTAGATGACTCTGCATTCCTGGACTATATCACTAACCGACCACAGTATGTGAGAACTCAAGGCTGTGTGTCAGACACCGTTGTCTGCAGTACGGGGGCCCCGCAGGGAACGGTTCTGTCACTTGACAGTCGGAACGTAACTTGATGTCGAGACGATCACCGATCGATTGTTCATGCTTAGTTTGCCAGATGAATTTATTGGCATTGAAAAATGTTTCTGTGATTGAAATGGAAAAGCTGATCCAATCTGAAAACCAGACGGTACAGTGCAGTACTTCACATCCCTGTGGTCTCACCACAGACGGCTTCAGCTGTGAACATTCTCCACTCCTGAATGTTCACTTGTGCCACCTTAGAAAACCACCTCTTTTGTCCAAATGGCATTTGTCTGGAGATGGATCCTGCCACTCCACTGGCAATAACCGTCCTGTTTTCCAGATTCAGATAGTTGCGTTTTCTCCCATATTTTGAAACAATTTTTAACCAGCCTCAAATGTTTATCTCAAAATGCTAATAATGCTAAATACTTAATACAAGATAATGAGAATCATTCTTTATCCCCCTTGTGATTACTGTATGAACAAGACTTTATAGCTTAAAATATTTGACCTTTCTTAAGGACAGAAGCAAAATAATAAAGGTTTATCTTATCTTAAAACCATCAGATGATGTGAAGCACTGATAACACAAACTACAGATCCCATCATGCAGCGCTTCAGTTGCCTCGCTGAACACAATCTCATAATGTAGTGTGCACTTTGCTGACAAACTGAGCGCACTAGGCACCGACTTCGCACAGCGTTCAAGCTGCTTCACAACCCATTTGCCATCAATGTGAAAACTATACAGATTCAGATGTAGCTGATTGAGCTGCGGTGTAAAGATTGTGTTCAGCAAAGCAACCGAAGCACTGCATTATGGGATCTGTAGTTTGTGTTTATCAGTGCTTCATATCGCAGGGCTATAAGAAGAGATCTATATAACTAAAAGAAAATGTATTTTTGTTCTACTAGCTGCGTGTACTGACTGGGTTAAATAGACCAGCTTTGATCCTGCATACTCTTTTGGTATTTACTCTTTTTTTATTTATAATGATGAAATGAACCACATAATTTACGGTGAGTTTTGAACTAAATGCACTACAACTGAGAGGTAGATTACTATTGCAGTTACTGTATATATGGATATATCGTATGTAAAATATACCAATGTTACAGAAAAAAACAAATGAGATTGGAGTTTTCTCTCATGTTCCCTCTGATGGAGAAAGGAGATCTTTATACTGAACATCGTTCTCCACAGATCAAACAGATCGTCCTGCCCCTGATACCAAAATGCAGTGGTCACCAGTCCACCACATGACTGTCCCCTCTTGGAAATTCAGGCTAATTGTAGACCTTTTTGCCACCTGGTGATGATCCTGGATTCAGAGTATGTGTCCTCTGGTGGACTTTAAGGTTTGATGCTTGTGAAAAATTCTTCCCACACTCTACACACTGGTAGGGCTTCTCTCCAGTATGTCTCCTCTGGTGGACTTTAAAGGTTGCTGCATGTGTAAATCTCTTCCCACACTCTACACACTGGTAGGGCTTCTCGCCAGTATGTGTCCTCTGGTGGGACTGAAGGTTTGATGCATGTGAAAATCTCTTCCCACAGTGTCCACACTGGTAGGACTTCTCTCCAGTATGTATCCTCTGGTGGACTTTAAGGGATGATGCTAGTGAAAAACTCTTCACACAGTCAACACAGTGGTAGGGCTTCTCTCCAGTATGTGTCCTCTGGTGTTCTTTAAAAACTTAATTCCTTGGTATAATGATCACACACGCTCGCTTAAGAAGACCGCCCGGAAATTAGAACGCAAATGGCGTCAAAGTAAATTAAACATATTCCGAATAGCTTGGAAGGAGAGCCTACTTAACTATATGAAGGCTCTTAGCGCGGCTCGATCAACATATCTGTCCTCGTTAATTGACAAAAACAAAAATAATCCCAGATTCCTGTTTAAAACTATAGCCAAACTAACCAGGAATAAGACAGAAACGGATACTACCACTCAATATCATCATAGTAGCGATGATTTTATGAATTTCTTTAATACTAAAATTGTTGCGAATAGAGAGAAGATTAAAAGCACAACAAATAGCTCCGCCGATATTTCCATGAAAAATAATCTTCTAATAGACCACCGATTAGAACGATTCAACCCTATTAAAGAGCATGAATTAATCGAATTAATCTCGTCGTCAAATCAATGTACTTGCGCTTTTGGATCCGATTCCAACAAGGTTCCTTAAGCAAATAGCACCTAATATTATAAATTCTATCCTCAAAATTATTAACTCGTCGCTTAGCGTCGGCCACGTACCAAGTTCGTTCAAGGTAGCAGTCATTAGACCCCTGATTAAAAAGCCGGATCTTGATCGCAGTCAGCTTTCAAATTATAGACCAATATCCAACCTTCCGTTCATATCAAAAATCTTAGAAAAAGTCGTAGCCCAGCAGCTGAGTGCATACCTAGACTGTAACAACATCCACGAAGTATATCAATCAGGATTTAGACCTCATCATAGCACTGAGACAGTACCGGGCCACTGTAGCACCAATATACCACTATCACCACATATTTCAGTATCGGTCATACAGTGCAACCGTCTGTCACTGCTTCTGTTTGTTTTTCTCCGAGACACGGAATCAAGCACCCAGACTACTGGCAGACCCCAGTGAAGAGACCAGCAAATAAATCCTGGTTCCTGACAACTGCTTAACAAGGACATACCATGAAACAAACCAGAGGGTCACCACAGCCACCACCACTGTTCCAACTACAGTTATAGGGATCTTCAAATGGACCATTATGGACACGTAATCTAGACCATGACACTGACTACATCCTGGACTTCTCCAACCCTACAACTGTAGGACTTATTATTATATCATCCCCAACCCTGCACTGACACCATTTGCAGGCTCACTCTACCCTGGAAGGGGGTCCCTCTCTGTATCACTCCTTCCCAAGGTTTCTTCTTTTCTTTTTTTTCTCTCTCCTAGAGTTTTTTTTGTGTGGAGTTTTTCCTTGTGTGCAGAAGGGTCAAGTGTGGGGGGTGTCAAATGTAGGGCCTGTCAAAGCCCATTGAGACATACTGTATGTGATTTTGGACTATATAAGAAATAAATGTTGTTGTTGTTCATTAAAGGTTGTTGCATGTGTAAAACTCTTCCCACACTCTACACACTGGTAGGGCTTCTCGACAGTATGTGCCCTCTGGTGCGACTGAAGGTTTGATGCTTGTGAAAATCTCTTCCCACAGTCCACACTGGTAGGACTTCTCTCCAGAATGTATCCTCTGGTGGACTTTAAGGTGATGCTGTGAAAACTCTTCCCACAGTCTACACACTGGTAGGGTTTCTCTCCAGTATGTATCCTCTGTTCTTTAAGGTGTTGCATGTGTAAAACTCTTCCCACACTCTACACACTGGTACGGCTTCTCTCCAGTATGTTCCTTCTGGTGGGACTGAAGGTGTGATGAATGTGAAAAACTCTTCCCACACTCTACACACTGGTATGGCTTCTCTCCAGTATGTATCTCTGGTGGACTTGAAGGTGTGATGGTTGTGAAAAACTCTTCCCACAGTCTACACACTGGTAGGGCTTCTCTCCAGTGTGTGTCCTCTGGTGGGACTGAAGGGTTGATGCTTGTGAAAAACTCTTCCCACAGTCTACACACTGGTAGGGCTTCTCTCCAGTATGTCTCCTCTGGTGGACTTTAAGGTTTGATGCTAGTGAAAACCTCTTCCCACAGTCTACACACTGGTAGGACTTCTCTCCAGTATGTGTCCTCTGGTGGACTTGAAGGTGTGATGGTAGTAAAAACCTCTTCCCACACTCTACACACTGGTAGGGCTTCTCTCCAGTATGTATCCTCTGGTGGACTTTAAGGGATGATGCTCGTGAAAACCTCTTCCCACAGTCTACACACTGGTAGGACTTCTCTCCAGTATGTGTCCTCTGGTGGACTTGAAGGTGTGATGGTAGTAAAACCTCTTCCCACACTCTACACACTGGTAGGGCTTCTCTCCAGTATGTATCCTCTGGTGGACTTTAAGGGATGATGCATGTGAAAAACTCTTCCTGCACTCTACACACTGGTATGGCTTCTCTCCAGTATGTGTCCTCTGGTGGACTTGAAGGTGTGATGGTTGTGAAAACCTCTTCCCACACTCTACACACTGGTAGGACTTCTCTCCAGTATGTATCCTCTGGTGGACTTGAAGGTGTGATGGTTGTGAAAATCTCTTCCCACAGTCTACACACTGGTAGGGCTTCTCTCCAGTATGTATCCTCTGGTGGACTTGAAGGTATGATGCTTGTGAAAACCTCTTCCCACAGTCTACACACTGGTAGGACTTCTCTCCAGTATGTATCCTCTGGTGGACTTTAAGGTATGATGCTTGTGAAAACCTCTTCCCACAGTCTACACACTGGTAGGACTTCTCTCCAGTATGTATCCTCTGGTGGACTTTAAGGGATGATGCATGTGAAAAACTCTTCCTGCACTCTACACACTGGTAGGACTTCTCTCCAGTATGTGTCCTCTGGTGGACTTGAAGGTGTGATGGTTGTGAAAACCTCTTCCCACACTCTACACACTGGTAGGACTTCTCTCCAGTATGTATCCTCTGGTGGACTTGAAGGTGTGATGGTTGTGAAAATCTCTTCCCACAGTCTACACACTGGTAGGGCTTCTCTCCAGTATGTATCCTCTGGTGGACTTGAAGGTATGATGCTTGTGAAAAAACTCTTCCCAACACTCTACACACTGGTAGGGGCTTCTCTCCAGTATGTATCATTTGGTGTTTTTAAGGTCTGATCTTTGTGTAAAACTCTTCCCACACTCTACCACACTGGTAGGGCTTCTCTCCAGTATGTGTCCTCTGGTGGACTTTAAGGTGTGATGTTTGTGAGAATCTCCTCCCACACTCTACACACTGGTAGGGCTTTCTTTCCAGCACGTAGCGTCTGATGTGACTGAAGGGTTTCTACTTGTCTAAAGCTCTTGAATTGGAATGTGTCTTCAGATGTGTTTTTGTGTCTTCTGATGATTTTACTTCCATCTGTAGTTAAAATAAACCCATTAAAATATAATTCACATTCAAGCATTAACCATATAGACTAAAAGTAACTAATTAAGTCTTTATTAAAAAAAAAAAAAGTAAAAAAAATAAAAAGTGAAGTGATTGTCACATGTGATACACAGCAGCACAGCACACGGTGCACACAGTGAAATTTGTCCTCTGCATTTATCCCATCACCCTGAGTGAGCAGTGGGCCGCCATGACAGGCGCCTGGGGGAGCAGTGTGGGGGGACGGTGCTTTGCTCAGTGACACCTCAGTGGCACCTTGGCGGATCGGGATTCGAACCGGCAACCTTCTGATTACAGGGCCGGCTTCCTTAACCGCTAGGGCCACCACTGCCACATGTCACAACTACTTATTTATGATATTGTATTCATTTTATTTATTTCAATTATTTTGGGGCAGTGGTGGCCTGGCGGTTAAGGAAGCGGCCCCGTAATCAGAAGGTTGCAGGTCCCCACACACTGCTCACCGGGCGCCTGTCATGGTGCCCACTGCTCACCAAGAGTGATGGTTAAATACAGAGGACACATTTTGTTGTGTCCCCGTGTCCTCAATGACAATCACTTCGCTTTCACTTTACATTTACAGCATTCATTTAGCACTTCACTTCTATATGAAATTTAACAACCCAAATATGGTTGCTAGTGTGAACCGGGACACAATAGTGAAATACCATATCATTTACATTTACAGCATTTACCAGACGTCCTTATCCAGAGCGACTTACAGTCAGTAGTTACAGGGACAGTCCCCCCTGGAGACACTCAGGGTTAATTGTCCTGCTCAGGGACACAATGGCAGTAAGGGGGGTTTGAACCTGGGTCTTCTGGTTCATAGGAGAGTGTGTTATCCACTATGCTACTACCACCCATGTTCATGATGCTGATTTTACTTCACTCACCAGAAGAGATGGAGACGTTCTTCTCGTCACTTCCTGTTGGTTCCAGAGTTTTA
This sequence comes from Denticeps clupeoides, assembly GCF_900700375.1. Taxonomy (NCBI): domain Eukaryota; kingdom Metazoa; phylum Chordata; class Actinopteri; order Clupeiformes; family Denticipitidae; genus Denticeps; species Denticeps clupeoides. Next base: position 7,338 of record NW_021629857.1, read on the forward strand.
TCGTGTTCCAGTCCGTGTAAGAACAACTGATAACATCTTCAGTGGAACGTGTGTGTTGTTCTGGACCACAGTCCTGGTCTCAGTGGACGACAGAGACAGACTGGGATCCATCCTGGAAACCTGGGACAAAGTGGGAGACGTTTCACTCACCAACAGCAACAATTAGGATGGTTGGAAGTTGGACATAATTTACTCCGACTTTTCGTATTTAAATACGATTGTGGGTCAGAGTTCGAAAAGGCTCAACAAATATAGACACAGTGTGAGCACTAAAGGTGAAAGGCAGCAGAAACCATTGTGAATTGTTATTTATCAGAGCATTTCATCCATTTTAAAAACTATTTGACGCCTATCAACACTGAAAGACACCAGATGTGAAGGAAAGTGAAGGAAAATATATTAATGTGGCTTAGTATTTTCACACTCGGATTCTACTGTTAAAAATTATATTGTGTTGCACTCGTCAAAAAGAATAAAGCGGCGTCTGGTGAAGAAAAGCGCGTTAAATCGCTCAGAAAAACGCAACAAGTAAACCGGACGTTCGTGTTTGCTGGCCGCTAATTTATCGCGTTGGAGCCCGATTAAAATCATAGAAATTGAGCCCGAAGCGACACGACGTAGCGCGAATAAAAACGAGTGTTTTAATCACCTCGAAAAGCCGGAGAGGGAAAGATGTCGCCCGGTCACCCCAGTAAAAGTCCCAGCGGGGAGCAGGAAGTATCTGAAAGGGCTTTAAAACACCAGGAAGAGCAGCGTGAAGAGAAGCGGGGAGACGCGGTCGCGGCGGGCTGTTCACTTTCACCAGGACTCGGCTCAGTGGACGGCGATCCGGTTCGCGGTTAGTTCGGCTCTGATTCGGTTCTTCGGAATTGTCCGTGATCCGCGTAGAAACGACCCACGCAGGACCCTGCAGGAAAACGCCACGGAACAGGAAGTAGAACCCCCGTTTCCTGTCCTGGAGAGCAGTGACATGCAACTCGATTTTCCTGAAGTGATTCATTTTCGTTTTCTCCAGCCCTCCGATTCTGAAAAAAAAAATCATACATCAGTTTCTGTGAAGATGTGTGTGTACCAACCAAGACCTTCTGCACATACAACAACAATAAACCTTGGTTCAGTCCCAAACTGCAGCATCTTCGCCAGGCCAAGGAGGAGGCCTACAGAAGTGGTGTCAGGGTCCTGTACATGCAAGCCAGGAACACGCTGACCAAGGAGATCAAAGTGGCTAAAAGAAGCTACTCTGAGAACCTGAAAGAACGTTTCTCAGTCCTGTAAGAGTTCACCAGCTACAGACAAACCCCCACCCCCTGTACCAGCAAACAAAGACCTGGCAGAAGATCTTAACACCTTCTACTGCAGGTTTGAGAGGGACAGATTCACACCCTTGATCCCCATCACACCTCTCTCCCCCCTCCCCTTCCCCTGGAACTCAGGGGATGTGCGTCGGCTGTTCCAGAAACAGAAGACTTGGAAAGACAGTGTCTCCCCCTCCTGTCTCAAAGCCTGTATTGAACAGCTCTTCAACAGATCCCTGGAGCCGTGTGAAGTTCCCACCTGCTTCAAACACTCCAGCATTATTCTAGTCCCCAAGAAACCCACCATCACTGGTCTGAATGACCACAGACCTGTCGCCTTGACGTCTGTGGTCTTTGAATGACTTTGAACATTTTAGCCCATCTGAAGAACATCACGGGACACCTGCTGGACCCCCTGCAGTTTGCCTACAGGGCAAACAGGTCGGTGGATGATGTAGTGAATATGGGGCTGCATTACATCCTGCAACATCTCGACCACCCAGGACTACAGCTCGGAATTCAACACCATTGTGCCTGAACTCCTTACCTCAGCGTGTCACCTGCTACCTTTCAGTGGATCACCAGCTTCCTGGTGCTGCAAGTGAGGGGGGGGGGATCACTACTGGAACACGGTCCCTCAGTCCTGGTGCCCCTAGAGGATGTGTCCTCTCCCCACTGCTCTTCTGCCTCTACACCAACGACTGCACCTCAAGGAACCGGCTGGTACTCTGGTGCAGTCAACACAACCTGGAGCTGAACATGCTCAAGAGTGTGGAGATGAAAGCGGGACTTCAGGAGACATCCCTCAACATTGCTCCCCCTCACCATATCAGACAGCCCAGTGTCTATTGTGGAGACCTTCAAGTTCCTGGGGAAGCACAGTTGTGGAGGAAAACTGTATGACCTGAACTTCTCACGTGTTATCTGACCAACACCTGTGGTCATGAAATAATTAGAAGACAACTGTGTATCTTATAAGGAAGGTTCTGTGACCTTGATGGGCGCCATCTGGGATGAGCTTGTGTTTTGACATTGTATGTCCCGTGGTATAAAAGCTGTGAACTGCTATCAGGGGATGGGCGTTCTTCTTGCGAGTTCCCCCCATGGCCATGGTAAATAAACTTGGAAAATCAATTCAATTGACTTCCTTTATTGCAGCTCCCCAGACGGGAAATTTTCAAAACCACAATTGGCGTGAATCCGCCAGGACCTGACCGGAGGGGCTGATCACCCTAGGTCACCAAGACGCATCTCCAAAACCTTGTTTTAGAGTTCAGAGTGTCTGGGGCTGCGGTCAGCGTCCTTGGCCGATTCCGCCAGGAGATTCCTTTTTTTGTCGTCTGGGGACACGAACACGGTGAGCTAAAATATTCCACCTCTCAAACATTTAATTAAAACTGTAGAATCTAGAAGATGAAGAAATCCAAAACCAAAATGATAAGATAAATTGCATATTTGCTTTATTCTGTAGTCGGCTGAATTGATCCAAGTGAGGGGGTTTGAAACCAGTACCCTGGTGCTGGGGGGCAAGAACAGGTTTAAAGTCCTGTGAGCTAAAATTAAGGTGTGAGATAAGACCGGATTTTTATGAGGGGCCGTATAGGACCGTGGAGGACCGGAGTTCTGATGAGTTCCATCACCGGGTGGATGGCAGCGCTGTTAAGAGGCGGGGTTCGCGTTTCTCTAACTTCCTGTCGTATACTCGTCAACCCTGCATTGTCAGCTTTCGCCTGCTGCTCCAGCCTCTGTGGTGTGTGTGTGTGTGTGAGTGTCTGCACACATTGGCAGACCTTATCTCTCTCTCTCTCTCTCTCTGGTGTGTGTGTGTGAGGCGCCTCCCTCTCTCTCTCTCGTTTTGTTTTGGGACTGAACTCTTAGCAATAGATTTTACCGTCTGGGCATCAGCACAGCGATTTACAGCGGTTTCAACCTTATTAGGCTTTAAAGGGAATATGGGAAAATATTTTTCATTTTGTGGAATTTGTTTTGTTTTTTCTTTCTGAGAGTTTTAAAACTAAGTTTGTGGAAAGCTGGGAAAAATTATAAGTATAAATATATATAACACCTAAACTGTGCAATTTTAAATGCATTTTGTACCATTGTATGTGCACTTTGGGTTCTTTTTTCTGGTTTTGACTTTATTTTATTTAAGAAAGGAGACTTCCCAACGGCTGCACTGTTTGCCTCTGCTCCTGTGTCTTTGAATCCCCCTTTTGCAGAACTCTTGGGCTGCAGGCCGTCCAGAATCTGAAGCTCCACCCTTCCACCCTGAAAAACCATCATGACCCCTGCTGGAGCAACAGAAACCACCACAGCACGATGACGTCACTGCTTCAACTCCACAGGAGAAACCCACCATCAGAGCAGCTGACCCATTCTCTCCTCCCAAGACTTGTTCAGGCGCCACCTACGAGTTGGATGCCTCACTATCATCTGGACAATCAGGACCCTCAACTATAACCCTCCCCATGGACGACTGAAGATCTTCTGAACTCTTATAAGCACCTCCCAAAGGCAAATCGAGGGGGTGCAGCCATGTCCAGAGCCGTGAATGATTTCATCAGAGAATTCACACAGACATCCACCAAAAGGGCTCGAGTCCTGCTACAGACTGACGTTGTGCACCACATCCAGGCCAGACAGGTTGAAGCAAGGGTCAAGAAAGACAAAAACCAAAAAAATGAAACTCACCCCACATCATGGCACGGCCGCCAACAGAGCAAGAAACAGTGTGATATGAGCTTCTGCTGTGGCCAAAGCAGACATTGGGCGCTCCAGATGAAGGCGCGGCCGCAGTCCTGGTGGCAGTTTCAAATAAGGTCCTGCACATCTACACTGACCTACACTGACACTCATGCTGAATACGAAGACACATTCCACACTCTCCCCCAAACACACACTGATACACACATACACTCCCTGCACTCCCTCTGAGAAGTACTTTTTTCATTGTTGATTGTAGTGCAGCCATGTAAAAAAAATCTGATTTGCCTGTGTGAAGCACAGTGGAAGATATATTGACCCAAAAAAAAGGCTTCACATTTATATTGTACTTTGGCTTTTATTTTATTGTGTTGCCAATATGATGTTGTGTTGCCAATATGATGCTGTATTTAAATTTTTTTTCATGATTTAAATGATAGCATTGAGATGACGACATTGTTCTGCTTATAACTTGTGCTGTGCCCTTTTGTTTCCTTGAACCCAGACCAAGAGCATTTAAAAATATATATATATTTTACCTGACAAGTTGCCCACATGTTTCACTGGTTAAAATCATGTTGTGACACAACTGACTGGACTGATTTTTTTTTTTGTTGTCTAAGATCTGTCTATTTACAGTTCTTTCTCCATCTGACCCCCCTGAATTGGCTGCAATCCCTGCTTCTGTCTGGGCCACTCACAAACACGATGTTGGCTTAATAAAAAACTGCGAGCCCCTTGTTGTGACCCCAAAGTCTCACCACCCGCCCACGCAGGGCACAGTAGACCAGAAGACCAGAAGCCATAGCAGGCATTCGTCCGGTGTTCGAAGCCTTTTTAAAGGCAGGAATTATTGTGCCATGTAATGACTCCCCTGTTAACACTCCTATTCTTCCTATGAAGAAATACAGGCCCCCTAACCCTAACTCTAGAGTGACAAACATGTTATTTTTTAACAAATTATCACAAAACAACGCAAAACCAAAGATAAATAATAAATAATATGGAGTGTAACACCTGTTACGTCCCGTGATCATGTGATGTGTGGTTTGTATGTTCTGTCTTGTTGGTGTTTTTTCCTTTTTGTAGGAGGAGCCTGTAATTTACGGAACTCCTCCCAGATCTGACGCTGATTCGCGCACCCATCGGAGTGATGTCGTTAAAGACGGCGTGCTGCGACGAGGAGGGGGGACGGAAGGAGAGAGGGAGACGAGAGGGAAAATACGCAGGACAGATGCCCTGTTCACATTTGAGTCTACCCGGTGCTTTTCGTGGCCTGACTGGGTGTCAAGGCGTGACTTGTTTTGTTTATTAATTATTAAAAATCACTTAGTTCCAACGGTTGTGACGTTTCCCTCCCTCTTTCTAATTGTTCACGTTCCTGACCTAGACCAGGACGTAACACACCTGACACTAGAAATTTAACACACACACACAGCAACAGTACTGCATAACACCGATAATGGCAGGGTTTTCAAGGTTTTTTTTTTGTTTATTCCAGTATCATTCGTTACCTAAAATGAACAAACCGGTCTCGAAGTCGAGTAGATGACTCTGCATTCCTGGACTATATCACTAACCGACCACAGTATGTGAGAACTCAAGGCTGTGTGTCAGACACCGTTGTCTGCAGTACGGGGGCCCCGCAGGGAACGGTTCTGTCACTTGACAGTCGGAACGTAACTTGATGTCGAGACGATCACCGATCGATTGTTCATGCTTAGTTTGCCAGATGAATTTATTGGCATTGAAAAATGTTTCTGTGATTGAAATGGAAAAGCTGATCCAATCTGAAAACCAGACGGTACAGTGCAGTACTTCACATCCCTGTGGTCTCACCACAGACGGCTTCAGCTGTGAACATTCTCCACTCCTGAATGTTCACTTGTGCCACCTTAGAAAACCACCTCTTTTGTCCAAATGGCATTTGTCTGGAGATGGATCCTGCCACTCCACTGGCAATAACCGTCCTGTTTTCCAGATTCAGATAGTTGCGTTTTCTCCCATATTTTGAAACAATTTTTAACCAGCCTCAAATGTTTATCTCAAAATGCTAATAATGCTAAATACTTAATACAAGATAATGAGAATCATTCTTTATCCCCCTTGTGATTACTGTATGAACAAGACTTTATAGCTTAAAATATTTGACCTTTCTTAAGGACAGAAGCAAAATAATAAAGGTTTATCTTATCTTAAAACCATCAGATGATGTGAAGCACTGATAACACAAACTACAGATCCCATCATGCAGCGCTTCAGTTGCCTCGCTGAACACAATCTCATAATGTAGTGTGCACTTTGCTGACAAACTGAGCGCACTAGGCACCGACTTCGCACAGCGTTCAAGCTGCTTCACAACCCATTTGCCATCAATGTGAAAACTATACAGATTCAGATGTAGCTGATTGAGCTGCGGTGTAAAGATTGTGTTCAGCAAAGCAACCGAAGCACTGCATTATGGGATCTGTAGTTTGTGTTTATCAGTGCTTCATATCGCAGGGCTATAAGAAGAGATCTATATAACTAAAAGAAAATGTATTTTTGTTCTACTAGCTGCGTGTACTGACTGGGTTAAATAGACCAGCTTTGATCCTGCATACTCTTTTGGTATTTACTCTTTTTTTATTTATAATGATGAAATGAACCACATAATTTACGGTGAGTTTTGAACTAAATGCACTACAACTGAGAGGTAGATTACTATTGCAGTTACTGTATATATGGATATATCGTATGTAAAATATACCAATGTTACAGAAAAAAACAAATGAGATTGGAGTTTTCTCTCATGTTCCCTCTGATGGAGAAAGGAGATCTTTATACTGAACATCGTTCTCCACAGATCAAACAGATCGTCCTGCCCCTGATACCAAAATGCAGTGGTCACCAGTCCACCACATGACTGTCCCCTCTTGGAAATTCAGGCTAATTGTAGACCTTTTTGCCACCTGGTGATGATCCTGGATTCAGAGTATGTGTCCTCTGGTGGACTTTAAGGTTTGATGCTTGTGAAAAATTCTTCCCACACTCTACACACTGGTAGGGCTTCTCTCCAGTATGTCTCCTCTGGTGGACTTTAAAGGTTGCTGCATGTGTAAATCTCTTCCCACACTCTACACACTGGTAGGGCTTCTCGCCAGTATGTGTCCTCTGGTGGGACTGAAGGTTTGATGCATGTGAAAATCTCTTCCCACAGTGTCCACACTGGTAGGACTTCTCTCCAGTATGTATCCTCTGGTGGACTTTAAGGGATGATGCTAGTGAAAAACTCTTCACACAGTCAACACAGTGGTAGGGCTTCTCTCCAGTATGTGTCCTCTGGTGTTCTTTAAAAACTTAATTCCTTGGTATAATGATCACACACGCTCGCTTAAGAAGACCGCCCGGAAATTAGAACGCAAATGGCGTCAAAGTAAATTAAACATATCCGAATAGCTTGGAAGGAGAGCCTACTTAACTATATGAAGGCTCTTAGCGCGGCTCGATCAACATATCTGTCCTCGTTAATTGACAAAAACAAAAATAATCCCAGATTCCTGTTTAAAACTATAGCCAAACTAACCAGGAATAAGACAGAAACGGATACTACCACTCAATATCATCATAGTAGCGATGATTTTATGAATTTCTTTAATACTAAAATTGTTGCGAATAGAGAGAAGATTAAAAGCACAACAAATAGCTCCGCCGATATTTCCATGAAAAATAATCTTCTAATAGACCACCGATTAGAACGATTCAACCCTATTAAAGAGCATGAATTAATCGAATTAATCTCGTCGTCAAATCAATGTACTTGCGCTTTTGGATCCGATTCCAACAAGGTTCCTTAAGCAAATAGCACCTAATATTATAAATTCTATCCTCAAAATTATTAACTCGTCGCTTAGCGTCGGCCACGTACCAAGTTCGTTCAAGGTAGCAGTCATTAGACCCCTGATTAAAAAGCCGGATCTTGATCGCAGTCAGCTTTCAAATTATAGACCAATATCCAACCTTCCGTTCATATCAAAAATCTTAGAAAAAGTCGTAGCCCAGCAGCTGAGTGCATACCTAGACTGTAACAACATCCACGAAGTATATCAATCAGGATTTAGACCTCATCATAGCACTGAGACAGTACCGGGCCACTGTAGCACCAATATACCACTATCACCACATATTTCAGTATCGGTCATACAGTGCAACCGTCTGTCACTGCTTCTGTTTGTTTTTCTCCGAGACACGGAATCAAGCACCCAGACTACTGGCAGACCCCAGTGAAGAGACCAGCAAATAAATCCTGGTTCCTGACAACTGCTTAACAAGGACATACCATGAAACAAACCAGAGGGTCACCACAGCCACCACCACTGTTCCAACTACAGTTATAGGGATCTTCAAATGGACCATTATGGACACGTAATCTAGACCATGACACTGACTACATCCTGGACTTCTCCAACCCTACAACTGTAGGACTTATTATTATATCATCCCCAACCCTGCACTGACACCATTTGCAGGCTCACTCTACCCTGGAAGGGGGTCCCTCTCTGTATCACTCCTTCCCAAGGTTTCTTCTTTTCTTTTTTTTCTCTCTCCTAGAGTTTTTTTTGTGTGGAGTTTTTCCTTGTGTGCAGAAGGGTCAAGTGTGGGGGGTGTCAAATGTAGGGCCTGTCAAAGCCCATTGAGACATACTGTATGTGATTTTGGACTATATAAGAAATAAATGTTGTTGTTGTTCATTAAAGGTTGTTGCATGTGTAAAACTCTTCCCACACTCTACACACTGGTAGGGCTTCTCGACAGTATGTGCCCTCTGGTGCGACTGAAGGTTTGATGCTTGTGAAAATCTCTTCCCACAGTGTCCACACTGGTAGGACTTCTCTCCAGAATGTATCCTCTGGTGGACTTTAAGGGATGATGCTCGTGAAAAACTCTTCCCACAGTCTACACACTGGTAGGGTTTCTCTCCAGTATGTATCCTCTGGTGTTCTTTAAGGTTGTTGCATGTGTAAAACTCTTCCCACACTCTACACACTGGTACGGCTTCTCTCCAGTATGTGTCCTCTGGTGGACTTGAAGGTGTGATGAATGTGAAAAACTCTTCCCACACTCTACACACTGGTATGGCTTCTCTCCAGTATGTATCTTCTGGTGGGACTGAAGGTGTGATGAATGTGAAAAACTCTTCCCACACTCTACACACTGGTATGGCTTCTCTCCAGTATGTATCCTCTGGTGGACTTGAAGGTGTGATGGTTGTGAAAAACTCTTCCCACAGTCTACACACTGGTAGGGCTTCTCTCCAGTGTGTGTCCTCTGGTGGGACTGAAGGGTTGATGCTTGTGAAAAACTCTTCCCACAGTCTACACACTGGTAGGGCTTCTCTCCAGTATGTCTCCTCTGGTGGACTTTAAGGTTTGATGCTAGTGAAAAACTCTTCCCACAGTCTACACACTGGTAGGACTTCTCTCCAGTATGTGTCCTCTGGTGGACTTGAAGGTGTGATGGTAGTAAAAACCTCTTCCCACACTCTACACACTGGTAGGGCTTCTCTCCAGTATGTATCCTCTGGTGGACTTTAAGGGATGATGCTCGTGAAAACCTCTTCCCACAGTCTACACACTGGTAGGACTTCTCTCCAGTATGTGTCCTCTGGTGGACTTGAAGGTGTGATGGTAGTAAAAACCTCTTCCCACACTCTACACACTGGTAGGGCTTCTCTCCAGTATGTATCCTCTGGTGGACTTTAAGGGATGATGCATGTGAAAAACTCTTCCTGCACTCTACACACTGGTATGGCTTCTCTCCAGTATGTGTCCTCTGGTGGACTTGAAGGTGTGATGGTTGTGAAAACCTCTTCCCACACTCTACACACTGGTAGGACTTCTCTCCAGTATGTATCCTCTGGTGGACTTGAAGGTGTGATGGTTGTGAAAATCTCTTCCCACAGTCTACACACTGGTAGGGCTTCTCTCCAGTATGTATCCTCTGGTGGACTTGAAGGTATGATGCTTGTGAAAACCTCTTCCCACAGTCTACACACTGGTAGGACTTCTCTCCAGTATGTATCCTCTGGTGGACTTTAAGGTATGATGCTTGTGAAAACCTCTTCCCACAGTCTACACACTGGTAGGACTTCTCTCCAGTATGTATCCTCTGGTGGACTTTAAGGGATGATGCATGTGAAAAACTCTTCCTGCACTCTACACACTGGTAGGACTTCTCTCCAGTATGTGTCCTCTGGTGGACTTGAAGGTGTGATGGTTGTGAAAACCTCTTCCCACACTCTACACACTGGTAGGGCTTCTCTCCAGTATGTATCCTCTGGTGGACTTGAAGGTGTGATGGTTGTGAAAAACTCTTCCCACAGTCTACACACTGGTAGGGCTTCTCTCCAGTATGTGTCCTCTGGTGGACTTGAAGGTATGATGCTTGTGAAAAACTCTTCCCACACTCTACACACTGGTAGGGCTTCTCTCCAGTATGTATCATTTGGTGTTTTTTAAGGTCTGATCTTTGTGTAAAACTCTTCCCACACTCTACACACTGGTAGGGCTTCTCTCCAGTATGTGTCCTCTGGTGGACTTTAAGGTGTGATGTTTGTGAGAATCTCCTCCCACACTCTACACACTGGTAGGGCTTCTTTCCAGCACGTAGCGTCTGATGTGACTGAAGGGTTTCTACTTGTCTAAAGCTCTTGAATTGGAATGTGTCTTCAGATGTGTTTTTGTGTCTTCTGATGATTTTACTTCCATCTGTAGTTAAAATAAACCCATTAAAATATAATTCACATTCAAGCATTAACCATATAGACTAAAAGTAACTAATTAAGTCTTTATTAAAAAAAAAAAAAGTAAAAAAAATAAAAAGTGAAGTGATTGTCACATGTGATACACAGCAGCACAGCACACGGTGCACACAGTGAAATTTGTCCTCTGCATTTATCCCATCACCCTGAGTGAGCAGTGGGCCGCCATGACAGGCGCCTGGGGAGCAGTGTGGGGGGACGGTGCTTTGCTCAGTGACACCTCAGTGGCACCTTGGCGGATCGGGATTCGAACCGGCAACCTTCTGATTACAGGGCCGCTTCCTTAACCGCTAGGCCACCACTGCCACATGTCACAACTACTTATTTATGATATTGTATTCATTTTATTTATTTCAATTATTTTGGGGCAGTGGTGGCCTGGCGGTTAAGGAAGCGGCCCCGTAATCAGAAGGTTGCAGGTCCCCACACACTGCTCACCGGGCGCCTGTCATGGTGCCCACTGCTCACCAAGAGTGATGGTTAAATACAGAGGACACATTTTGTTGTGTCCCCGTGTCCTCAATGACAATCACTTCGCTTTCACTTTACATTTACAGCATTCATTTAGCACTTCACTTCTATATGAAATTTAACACCCAAATATGGTTGCTAGTGTGACCGGGACACACTAGTGAAATACCATATCATTTACATTTACAGCATTTACCAGACGTCCTTATCCAGAGCGACTTACAGTCAGTAGTTACAGGGACAGTCCCCCCCTGGAGACACTCAGGGTTAATTGTCCTGCTCAGGGACACAATGGCAGTAAGGGGGGTTTGAACCTGGGTCTTCTGGTTCATAGGAGAGTGTGTTATCCACTATGCTACTACCACCCATGTTCATGATGCTGATTTTACTTCACTCACCAGAAGAGATGGAGACGTTCTTCTCGTCACTTCCTGTTGGTTCCAGAGTTTTATCGTGTTCCAGTCGTGTAAGAACAACTGATAACATCTTCAGTGGAACGTGTGTGTTGTTCTGGACCACAGTCCTGGTCTCAGTGGACGACAGAGACAGACTGGGATCCATCCTGGAAACCTGGGACAAAGTGGGAGACGTTTCACTCACCAACAGCAACAATTAGGATGGTTGGAAGTTGGACATAATTTACTCCGACTTTTCGTATTTAAATACGATTGTGGGTCAGAGTTCGAAAAGGCTCAACAAATATAGACACAGTGTGAGCACTAAAGGTGAAAGGCAGCAGAAACCATTGTGAATTGTTATTTATCAGAGCATTTTCATCCATTTTAAAACTATTTGACGCCTATCAACACTGAAAGACACCAGATGTGAAGGAAAGTGAAGGAAAATATATTAATGTGGCTTAGTATTTTCACACTCGGATTCTACTGTTAAAAATTATATTGTGTTGCACTCGTCAAAAAGAATAAAGCGGCGTCTGGTGAAGAAAAGCGCGTTAAATCGCTCAGAAAAACGCAACAAGTAAACCGGACGTTCGTGTTTGCTGGCCGCTAATTTATCGCGTTGGAGCCCGATTAAAATCATAGAAATTGAGCCCGAAGCGACACGACGTAGCGCGAATAAAAACGAGTGTTTTAATCACCTCGAAAAGCCGGAGAGGGAAAGATGTCGCCCGGTCACCCCAGTAAAAGTCCCAGCGGGGAGCAGGAAGTATCTGAAAGGGCTTTAAACACCAGGAAGAGCAGCGTGAAGAGAAGCGGGAGACGCGGTCGCGGCGGGCTGTTCACTTTCACCAGGACTCGGCTCAGTGGACGGCGATCCGGTTCGCGGTTAGTTCGGCTCTGATTCGGTTCTTCGGAATTGTCCGTGATCCGCGTAGAAACGACCCACGCAGGACCCTGCAGGAAAACGCCACGGAACAGGAAGTAGAACCCCGTTTCCTGTCCTGGAGAGCAGTGACATGCAACTCGATTTTCCTGAAGTGATTCATTTTCGTTTTCTCCAGCCCTCCGATTCTGAAAAAAAAATCATACATCAGTTTCTGTGAAGATGTGTGTGTACCAACCAAGACCTTCTGCACATACAACAACAATAAACCTTGGTTCAGTCCCAAACTGCAGCATCTTCGCCAGGCCAAGGAGGAGGCCTACAGAAGTGGTGTCAGGGTCCTGTACATGCAAGCCAGGAACACGCTGACCAAGGAGATCAAAGTGGCTAAAAGAAGCTACTCTGAGAACCTGAAAGAACGTTTCTCAGTCCTGTAAGAGTTCACCAGCTACAGACAACCCCCACCCCCTGTACCAGCAAACAAAGACCTGGCAGAAGATCTTAACACCTTCTACTGCAGGTTTGAGAGGGACAGATTCACACCCTTGATCCCCATCACACCTCTCTCCCCCCTCCCCTTCCCCTGGAACTCAGGGGATGTGCGTCGGCTGTTCCAGAAACAGAAGACTTGGAAAGACAGTGTCTCCCCCTCCTGTCTCAAAGCCTGTATTGAACAGCTCTTCAACAGATCCCTGGAGCCGTGTGAAGTTCCCACCTGCTTCAAACACTCCAGCATTATTCTAGTCCCCAAGAAACCCACCATCACTGGTCTGAATGACCACAGACCTGTCGCCTTGACGTCTGTGGTCTTTGAATGACTTTGAACATTTTAGCCCATCTGAAGAACATCACGGGACACCTGCTGGACCCCCTGCAGTTTGCCTACAGGGCAAACAGGTCGGTGGATGATGTAGTGAATATGGGGCTGCATTACATCCTGCAACATCTCGACCACCCAGGACTACAGCTCGGAATTCAACACCATTGTGCCTGAACTCCTTACCTCAGCGTGTCACCTGCTACCTTTCAGTGGATCACCAGCTTCCTGGTGCTGCAAGTGAGGGGGGGGGGATCACTACTGGAACACGGTCCCTCAGTCCTGGTGCCCCTAGAGGATGTGTCCTCTCCCCACTGCTCTTCTGCCTCTACACCAACGACTGCACCTCAAGGAACCGGCTGGTACTCTGGTGCAGTCAACACAACCTGGAGCTGAACATGCTCAAGAGTGTGGAGATGAAAGCGGACTTCAGGAGACATCCCTCAACATTGCTCCCCCTCACCATATCAGACAGCCCAGTGTCTATTGTGGAGACCTTCAAGTTCCTGGGGAAGCACAGTTGTGGAGGAAAACTGTATGACCTGAACTTCTCACGTGTTATCTGACCAACACCTGTGGTCATGAAATAATTAGAAGACAACTGTGTATCTTATAAGGAAGGTTCTGTGACCTTGATGGGCGCCATCTGGGATGAGCTTGTGTTTTGACATTGTATGTCCCGTGGTATAAAAGCTGTGAACTGCTATCAGGGGATGGGCGTTCTTCTTGCGAGTTCCCCCCCATGGCCATGGTAAATAAACTTGGAAAATCAATTCAATTGACTTCCTTTATTGCAGCTCCCCAGACGGGAAATTTTCAAACCACAATTGGCGTGAATCCGCCAGGACCTGACCGGAGGGGCTGATCACCCTAGGTCACCAAGACGCATCTCCAAAACCTTGTTTTAGAGTTTCAGAGTGTCTGGGGCTGCGGTCAGCGTCCTTGGCCGATTCCGCCAGGAGATTCCTTTTTTTTGTCGTCTGGGGACACGAACACGGTGAGCTAAAATATTCCACCTCTCAAACATTTAATTAAAACTGTAGAATCTAGAAGATGAAGAAATCCAAAACCAAAATGATAAGATAAATTGCATATTTGCTTTATTCTGTAGTCGGCTGAATTGATCCAAGTGAGGGGGTTTGAAACCAGTACCCTGGTGCTGGGGGGCAAGAACAGGTTTAAAGTCCTGTGAGCTAAAATTAAGGTGTGAGATAAGACCGGATTTTTATGAGGGGCCGTATAGGACCGTGGAGGACCGGAGTTCTGATGAGTTCCATCACCGGGTGGATGGCAGCGCTGTTAAGAGGCGGGGTTCGCGTTTCTCTAACTTCCTGTCGTATACTCGTCAACCCTGCATTGTCAGCTTTCGCCTGCTGCTCCAGCCTCTGTGTGTGTGTGTGTGTGTGTGAGTGTCTGCACACATTGGCAGACCTTATCTCTCTCTCTCTCTCTCTGGTGTGTGTGTGTGAGGCGCCTCCCTCTCTCTCTCTCGTTTTGTTTTGGGACTGAACTCTTAGCAATAGATTTTACCGTCTGGGCATCAGCACAGCGATTTACAGCGGGTTTCAACCTTATTAGGCTTTAAAGGGAATATGGGAAAATATTTTTCATTTTGTGGAATTTGTTTTGTTTTTTCTTTCTGAGAGTTTTAAAACTAAGTTTGTGGAAAGCTGGGAAAATTATAAGTATAAATATATATAACACCTAAACTGTGCAATTTTAAATGCATTTTGTACCATTGTATGTGCACTTTGGGTTCTTTTTTCTGGTTTTGACTTTATTTTATTTAAGAAAGGAGACTTCCCAACGGCTGCACTGTTTGCCTCTGCTCCTGTGTCTTTGAATCCCCCTTTTGCAGAACTCTTGGGCTGCAGGCCGTCCAGAATCTGAAGCTCCACCCTTCCACCCTGAAAAACCATCATGACCCCTGCTGGAGCAACAGAAACCACCACAGCACGATGACGTCACTGCTTCAACTCCACAGGAGAAACCCACCATCAGAGCAGCTGACCCATTCTCTCCTCCCAAGACTTGTTCAGGCGCCACCTACGAGTTGGATGCCTCACTATCATCTGGACAATCAGGACCCTCAACTATAACCCTCCCCATGGACGACTGAAGATCTTCTGAACTCTTATAAGCACCTCCCAAAGGCAAATCGAGGGGGTGCAGCCATGTCCAGAGCCGTGAATGATTTCATCAGAGAATTCACACAGACATCCACCAAAAGGGCTCGAGTCCTGCTACAGACTGACGTTGTGCACCACATCCAGGCCAGACAGGTTGAAGCAAGGGTCAAGAAAGACAAAAACCAAAAAAATGAAACTCACCCCACATCATGGCACGGCCGCCAACAGAGCAAGAAACAGTGTGATATGAGCTTCTGCTGTGGCCAAAGCAGACATTGGGCGCTCCAGATGAAGGCGCGGCCGCAGTCCTGGTGGCAGTTTCAAATAAGGTCCTGCACATCTACACTGACCTACACTGACACTCATGCTGAATACGAAGACACATTCCACACTCTCCCCAAACACACACTGATACACACATACACTCCCTGCACTCCCTCTGAGAAGTACTTTTTTCATTGTTGATTGTAGTGCAGCCATGTAAAAAAAATCTGATTTGCCTGTGTGAAGCACAGTGGAAGATATATTGACCCAAAAAAAAGGCTTCACATTTATATTGTACTTTGGCTTTTATTTTATTGTGTTGCCAATATGATGTTGTGTTGCCAATATGATGCTGTATTTAAATTTTTTTTCATGATTTAAATGATAGCATTGAGATGACGACATTGTTCTGCTTATAACTTGTGCTGTGCCCTTTTTGTTTCCTTGAACCCAGACCAAGAGCATTTAAAAATATATATATATTTTACCTGACAAGTTGCCCACATGTTTCACTGGTTAAAATCATGTTGTGACACAACTGACTGGACTGATTTTTTTTTTTGTTGTCTAAGATCTGTCTATTTACAGTTCTTTCTCCATCTGACCCCCCTGAATTGGCTGCAATCCCTGCTTCTGTCTGGGCCACTCACAAACACGATGTTGGCTTAATAAAAAACTGCGAGCCCCTTGTTGTGACCCCAAAGTCTCACCACCGCCCACGCAGGGCACAGTAGACCAGAAGACCAGAAGCCATAGCAGGCATTCGTCCGGTGTTCGAAGCCTTTTTAAAGGCAGGAATTATTGTGCCATGTAATGACTCCCCTGTTAACACTCCTATTCTTCCTATGAAGAAATACAGGCCCCCTAACCCTAACTCTAGAGTGACAAACATGTTATTTTTTAACAAATTATCACAAAACAACGCAAAACCAAAGATAAATAATAAATAATATGGAGTGTAACACCTGTTACGTCCCGTGATCATGTGATGTGTGGTTTGTATGTTCTGTCTTGTTGGTGTTTTTTCCTTTTTGTAGGAGGAGCCTGTAATTTACGGAACTCCTCCCAGATCTGACGCTGATTCGCGCACCCATCGGAGTGATGTCGTTAAAGACGGCGTGCTGCGACGAGGAGGGGGGACGGAAGGAGAGAGGGAGACGAGAGGGAAAATACGCAGGACAGATGCCCTGTTCACATTTGAGTCTACCCGGTGCTTTTCGTGGCCTGACTGGGTGTCAAGGCGTGACTTGTTTTGTTTTATTAATTATTAAAAATCACTTAGTTCCAACGGTTGTGACGTTTCCCTCCCTCTTTCTAATTGTTCACGTTCCTGACCTAGACCAGGACGTAACACACCTGACACTAGAAATTTAACACACACACACAGCAACAGTACTGCATAACACCGATAATGGCAGGGTTTTCAAGGTTTTTTTTTTGTTTATTCCAGTATCATTCGTTACCTAAAATGAACAAACCGGTCTCGAAGTCGAGTAGATGACTCTGCATTCCTGGACTATATCACTAACCGACCACAGTATGTGAGAACTCAAGGCTGTGTGTCAGACACCGTTGTCTGCAGTACGGGGGCCCCGCAGGGAACGGTTCTGTCACTTGACAGTCGGAACGTAACTTGATGTCGAGACGATCACCGATCGATTGTTCATGCTTAGTTTGCCAGATGAATTTATTGGCATTGAAAAATGTTTCTGTGATTGAAATGGAAAAGCTGATCCAATCTGAAAACCAGACGGTACAGTGCAGTACTTCACATCCCTGTGGTCTCACCACAGACGGCTTCAGCTGTGAACATTCTCCACTCCTGAATGTTCACTTGTGCCACCTTAGAAAACCACCTCTTTTGTCCAAATGGCATTTGTCTGGAGATGGATCCTGCCACTCCACTGGCAATAACCGTCCTGTTTTCCAGATTCAGATAGTTGCGTTTTCTCCCATATTTTGAAACAATTTTTAACCAGCCTCAAATGTTTATCTCAAAATGCTAATAATGCTAAATACTTAATACAAGATAATGAGAATCATTCTTTATCCCCCTTGTGATTACTGTATGAACAAGACTTTATAGCTTAAAATATTTGACCTTTCTTAAGGACAGAAGCAAAATAATAAAGTTTTATCTTATCTTAAAACCATCAGATGATGTGAAGCACTGATAACACAAACTACAGATCCCATCATGCAGCGCTTCAGTTGCCTCGCTGAACACAATCTCATAATGTAGTGTGCACTTTGCTGACAAACTGAGCGCACTACGCACCGACTTCGCACAGCGTTCAAGCTGCTTCACAACCCATTTGCCATCAATGTGAAAACTATACAGATTCAGATGTAGCTGATTGAGCTGCGGTGTAAAGATTGTGTTCAGCAAAGCAACCGAAGCACTGCATTATGGGATCTGTAGTTTGTGTTTATCAGTGCTTCATATCGCAGGGCTATAAGAAGAGATCTATATAACTAAAAGAAAATGTATTTTTGTTCTACTAGCTGCGTGTACTGACTGGGTTAAATAGACCAGCTTTGATCCTGCATACTCTTTTGGTATTTACTCTTTTTTTATTTATAATGATGAAATGAACCACATAATTTACGGTGAGTTTTGAACTAAATGCACTACAACTGAGAGGTAGATTACTATTGCAGTTACTGTATATATGGATATATCGTATGTAAAATATACCAATGTTACAGAAAAAAACAAATGAGATTGGAGTTTTCTCTCATGTTCCCTCTGATGGAGAAAGGAGATCTTTATACTGAACATCGTTCTCCACAGATCAAACAGATCGTCCTGCCCCTGATACCAAAATGCAGTGGTCACCAGTCCACCACATGACTGTCCCCTCTTGGAAATTCAGGCTAATTGTAGACCTTTTTGCCACCTGGTGATGATCCTGGATTCAGAGTATGTGTCCTCTGGTGGACTTTAAGGTTTGATGCTTGTGAAAAATTCTTCCCACACTCTACACACTGGTAGGGCTTCTCTCCAGTATGTCTCCTCTGGTGGACTTTAAAGGTTGCTGCATGTGTAAATCTCTTCCCACACTCTACACACTGGTAGGGCTTCTCGCCAGTATGTGTCCTCTGGTGGGACTGAAGGTTTGATGCATGTGAAAATCTCTTCCCACAGTGTCCACACTGGTAGGACTTCTCTCCAGTATGTATCCTCTGGTGGACTTTAAGGGATGATGCTAGTGAAAAACTCTTCACACAGTCAACACAGTGGTAGGGCTTCTCTCCAGTATGTGTCCTCTGGTGTTCTTTAAAAACTTAATTCCTTGGTATAATGATCACACACGCTCGCTTAAGAAGACCGCCCGGAAATTAGAACGCAAATGGCGTCAAAGTAAATTAAACATATTCCGAATAGCTTGGAAGGAGAGCCTACTTAACTATATGAAGGCTCTTAGCGCGGCTCGATCAACATATCTGTCCTCGTTAATTGACAAAAACAAAAATAATCCCAGATTCCTGTTTAAAACTATAGCCAAACTAACCAGGAATAAGACAGAAACGGATACTACCACTCAATATCATCATAGTAGCGATGATTTTATGAATTTCTTTAATACTAAAATTGTTGCGAATAGAGAGAAGATTAAAAGCACAACAAATAGCTCCGCCGATATTTCCATGAAAAATAATCTTCTAATAGACCACCGATTAGAACGATTCAACCCTATTAAAGAGCATGAATTAATCGAATTAATCTCGTCGTCAAATCAATGTACTTGCGCTTTTGGATCCGATTCCAACAAGGTTCCTTAAGCAAATAGCACCTAATATTATAAATTCTATCCTCAAAATTATTAACTCGTCGCTTAGCGTCGGCCACGTACCAAGTTCGTTCAAGGTAGCAGTCATTAGACCCCTGATTAAAAAGCCGGATCTTGATCGCAGTCAGCTTTCAAATTATAGACCAATATCCAACCTTCCGTTCATATCAAAAATCTTAGAAAAAGTCGTAGCCCAGCAGCTGAGTGCATACCTAGACTGTAACAACATCCACGAAGTATATCAATCAGGATTTAGACCTCATCATAGCACTGAGACAGTACCGGGCCACTGTAGCACCAATATACCACTATCACCACATATTTCAGTATCGGTCATACAGTGCAACCGTCTGTCACTGCTTCTGTTTGTTTTTCTCCGAGACACGGAATCAAGCACCCAGACTACTGGCAGACCCCAGTGAAGAGACCAGCAAATAAATCCTGGTTCCTGACAACTGCTTAACAAGGACATACCATGAAACAAACCAGAGGGTCACCACAGCCACCACCACTGTTCCAACTACAGTTATAGGGATCTTCAAATGGACCATTATGGACACGTAATCTAGACCATGACACTGACTACATCCTGGACTTCTCCAACCCTACAACTGTAGGACTTATTATTATATCATCCCCAACCCTGCACTGACACCATTTGCAGGCTCACTCTACCCTGGAAGGGGGTCCCTCTCTGTATCACTCCTTCCCAAGGTTTCTTCTTTTCTTTTTTTTCTCTCTCCTAGAGTTTTTTTTGTGTGGAGTTTTTCCTTGTGTGCAGAAGGGTCAAGTGTGGGGGGTGTCAAATGTAGGGCCTGTCAAAGCCCATTGAGACATACTGTATGTGATTTTGGACTATATAAGAAATAAATGTTGTTGTTGTTCATTAAAGGTTGTTGCATGTGTAAAACTCTTCCCACACTCTACACACTGGTAGGGCTTCTCGACAGTATGTGCCCTCTGGTGCGACTGAAGGTTTGATGCTTGTGAAAATCTCTTCCCACAGTGTCCACACTGGTAGGACTTCTCTCCAGAATGTATCCTCTGGTGGACTTTAAGGGATGATGCTCGTGAAAAACTCTTCCCACAGTCTACACACTGGTAGGGTTTCTCTCCAGTATGTATCCTCTGGTGTTCTTTAAAGGTTGTTGCATGTGTAAAACTCTTCCCACACTCTACACACTGGTACGGCTTCTCTCCAGTATGTGTCCTCTGGTGGACTTGAAGGTGTGATGAATGTGAAAAACTCTTCCCACACTCTACACACTGGTATGGCTTCTCTCCAGTATGTATCTTCTGGTGGGACTGAAGGTGTGATGAATGTGAAAAACTCTTCCCACACTCTACACACTGGTATGGCTTCTCTCCAGTATGTATCCTCTGGTGGACTTGAAGGTGTGATGGTTGTGAAAAACTCTTCCCACAGTCTACACACTGGTAGGGCTTCTCTCCAGTGTGTGTCCTCTGGTGGGACTGAAGGGTTGATGCTTGTGAAAAACTCTTCCCACAGTCTACACACTGGTAGGGCTTCTCTCCAGTATGTCTCCTCTGGTGGACTTTAAGGTTTGATGCTAGTGAAAAACTCTTCCCACAGTCTACACACTGGTAGGACTTCTCTCCAGTATGTGTCCTCTGGTGGACTTGAAGGTGTGATGGTAGTAAAAACCTCTTCCCACACTCTACACACTGGTAGGGCTTCTCTCCAGTATGTATCCTCTGGTGGACTTTAAGGGATGATGCTCGTGAAAACCTCTTCCCACAGTCTACACACTGGTAGGACTTCTCTCCAGTATGTGTCCTCTGGTGGACTTGAAGGTGTGATGGTAGTAAAAACCTCTTCCCACACTCTACACACTGGTAGGGCTTCTCTCCAGTATGTATCCTCTGGTGGACTTTAAGGGATGATGCATGTGAAAAACTCTTCCTGCACTCTACACACTGGTATGGCTTCTCTCCAGTATGTGTCCTCTGGTGGACTTGAAGGTGTGATGGTTGTGAAAACCTCTTCCCACACTCTACACACTGGTAGGACTTCTCTCCAGTATGTATCCTCTGGTGGACTTGAAGGTGTGATGGTTGTGAAAATCTCTTCCCACAGTCTACACACTGGTAGGGCTTCTCTCCAGTATGTATCCTCTGGTGGACTTGAAGGTATGATGCTTGTGAAAACCTCTTCCCACAGTCTACACACTGGTAGGACTTCTCTCCAGTATGTATCCTCTGGTGGACTTTAAGGTATGATGCTTGTGAAAACCTCTTCCCACAGTCTACACACTGGTAGGACTTCTCTCCAGTATGTATCCTCTGGTGGACTTTAAGGGATGATGCATGTGAAAAACTCTTCCTGCACTCTACACACTGGTAGGACTTCTCTCCAGTATGTGTCCTCTGGTGGACTTGAAGGTGTGATGGTTGTGAAAACCTCTTCCCACACTCTACACACTGGTAGGACTTCTCTCCAGTATGTATCCTCTGGTGGACTTGAAGGTGTGATGGTTGTGAAAATCTCTTCCCACAGTCTACACACTGGTAGGGCTTCTCTCCAGTATGTATCCTCTGGTGGACTTGAAGGTATGATGCTTGTGAAAAACTCTTCCCACACTCTACACACTGGTAGGGCTTCTCTCCAGTATGTATCATTTGGTGTTTTTTAAGGTCTGATCTTTGTGTAAAACTCTTCCCACACTCTACACACTGGTAGGGCTTCTCTCCAGTATGTGTCCTCTGGTGGACTTTAAGGTGTGATGTTTGTGAGAATCTCCTCCCACACTCTACACACTGGTAGGGCTTCTTTCCAGCACGTAGCGTCTGATGTGACTGAAGGGTTTCTACTTGTCTAAAGCTCTTGAATTGGAATGTGTCTTCAGATGTGTTTTTGTGTCTTCTGATGATTTTACTTCCATCTGTAGTTAAAATAAACCCATTAAAATATAATTCACATTCAAGCATTAACCATATAGACTAAAAGTAACTAATTAAGTCTTTATTAAAAAAAAAAAAAGTAAAAAAAATAAAAAGTGAAGTGATTGTCACATGTGATACACAGCAGCACAGCACACGGTGCACACAGTGAAATTTGTCCTCTGCATTTATCCCATCACCCTGAGTGAGCAGTGGGCCGCCATGACAGGCGCCTGGGGAGCAGTGTGGGGGGACGGTGCTTTGCTCAGTGACACCTCAGTGGCACCTTGGCGGATCGGGATTCGAACCGGCAACCTTCTGATTACAGGGCCGCTTCCTTAACCGCTAGGCCACCACTGCCACATGTCACAACTACTTATTTATGATATTGTATTCATTTTATTTATTTCAATTATTTTGGGGCAGTGGTGGCCTGGCGGTTAAGGAAGCGGCCCCGTAATCAGAAGGTTGCAGGTCCCCACACACTGCTCACCGGGCGCCTGTCATGGTGCCCACTGCTCACCAAGAGTGATGGTTAAATACAGAGGACACATTTTGTTGTGTCCCCGTGTCCTCAATGACAATCACTTCGCTTTCACTTACATTTACAGCATTCATTTAGCACTTCACTTCTATATGAAATTTAACACCCAAATATGGTTGCTAGTGTGACCGGGACACACTAGTGAAATACCATATCATTTACATTTACAGCATTTACCAGACGTCCTTATCCAGAGCGACTTACAGTCAGTAGTTACAGGGACAGTCCCCCCCTGGAGACACTCAGGGTTAATTGTCCTGCTCAGGGACACAATGGCAGTAAGGGGGGTTTGAACCTGGGTCTTCTGGTTCATAGGAGAGTGTGTTATCCACTATGCTACTACCACCCATGTTCATGATGCTGATTTTACTTCACTCACCAGAAGAGATGGAGACGTTCTTCTCGTCACTTCCTGTTGGTTCCAGAGTTTTATCGTGTTCCAGTCGTGTAAGAACAACTGATAACATCTTCAGTGGAACGTGTGTGTTGTTCTGGACCACAGTCCTGGTCTCAGTGGACGACAGAGACAGACTGGGATCCATCCTGGAAACCTGGGACAAAGTGGGAGACGTTTCACTCACCAACAGCAACAATTAGGATGGTTGGAAGTTGGACATAATTTACTCCGACTTTTCGTATTTAAATACGATTGTGGGTCAGAGTTCGAAAAGGCTCAACAAATATAGACACAGTGTGAGCACTAAAGGTGAAAGGCAGCAGAAACCATTGTGAATTGTTATTTATCAGAGCATTTTCATCCATTTTAAAACTATTTGACGCCTATCAACACTGAAAGACACCAGATGTGAAGGAAAGTGAAGGAAAATATATTAATGTGGCTTAGTATTTTCACACTCGGATTCTACTGTTAAAAATTATATTGTGTTGCACTCGTCAAAAAGAATAAAGCGGCGTCTGGTGAAGAAAAGCGCGTTAAATCGCTCAGAAAAACGCAACAAGTAAACCGGACGTTCGTGTTTGCTGGCCGCTAATTTATCGCGTTGGAGCCCGATTAAAATCATAGAAATTGAGCCCGAAGCGACACGACGTAGCGCGAATAAAAACGAGTGTTTTAATCACCTCGAAAAGCCGGAGAGGGAAAGATGTCGCCCGGTCACCCCAGTAAAAGTCCCAGCGGGGAGCAGGAAGTATCTGAAAGGGCTTTAAACACCAGGAAGAGCAGCGTGAAGAGAAGCGGGAGACGCGGTCGCGGCGGGCTGTTCACTTTCACCAGGACTCGGCTCAGTGGACGGCGATCCGGTTCGCGGTTAGTTCGGCTCTGATTCGGTTCTTCGGAATTGTCCGTGATCCGCGTAGAAACGACCCACGCAGGACCCTGCAGGAAAACGCCACGGAACAGGAAGTAGAACCCCGTTTCCTGTCCTGGAGAGCAGTGACATGCAACTCGATTTTCCTGAAGTGATTCATTTTCGTTTTCTCCAGCCCTCCGATTCTGAAAAAAAAATCATACATCAGTTTCTGTGAAGATGTGTGTGTACCAACCAAGACCTTCTGCACATACAACAACAATAAACCTTGGTTCAGTCCCAAACTGCAGCATCTTCGCCAGGCCAAGGAGGAGGCCTACAGAAGTGGTGTCAGGGTCCTGTACATGCAAGCCAGGAACACGCTGACCAAGGAGATCAAAGTGGCTAAAAGAAGCTACTCTGAGAACCTGAAAGAACGTTTCTCAGTCCTGTAAGAGTTCACCAGCTACAGACAACCCCCACCCCCTGTACCAGCAAACAAAGACCTGGCAGAAGATCTTAACACCTTCTACTGCAGGTTTGAGAGGGACAGATTCACACCCTTGATCCCCATCACACCTCTCTCCCCCCCTCCCCTTCCCCTGGAACTCAGGGGATGTGCGTCGGCTGTTCCAGAAACAGAAGACTTGGAAAGACAGTGTCTCCCCCTCCTGTCTCAAAGCCTGTATTGAACAGCTCTTCAACAGATCCCTGGAGCCGTGTGAAGTTCCCACCTGCTTCAAACACTCCAGCATTATTCTAGTCCCCAAGAAACCCACCATCACTGGTCTGAATGACCACAGACCTGTCGCCTTGACGT
Source organism: Denticeps clupeoides (assembly GCF_900700375.1). Lineage (NCBI taxonomy): Eukaryota > Metazoa > Chordata > Actinopteri > Clupeiformes > Denticipitidae > Denticeps > Denticeps clupeoides. The sequence goes on from NW_021629857.1 coordinate 32,406, forward strand.
CTGTGGTCTTTGAATGACTTTGAACATTTTAGCCCATCTGAAGAACATCACGGGACACCTGCTGGACCCCCTGCAGTTTGCCTACAGGGCAAACAGGTCGGTGGATGATGTAGTGAATATGGGGCTGCATTACATCCTGCAACATCTCGACCACCCAGGACTACAGCTCGGAATTCAACACCATTGTGCCTGAACTCCTTACCTCAGCGTGTCACCTGCTACCTTTCAGTGGATCACCAGCTTCCTGGTGCTGCAAGTGAGGGGGGGGGGATCACTACTGGAACACGGTCCCTCAGTCCTGGTGCCCCTAGAGGATGTGTCCTCTCCCCACTGCTCTTCTGCCTCTACACCAACGACTGCACCTCAAGGAACCGGCTGGTACTCTGGTGCAGTCAACACAACCTGGAGCTGAACATGCTCAAGAGTGTGGAGATGAAAGCGGACTTCAGGAGACATCCCTCAACATTGCTCCCCCTCACCATATCAGACAGCCCAGTGTCTATTGTGGAGACCTTCAAGTTCCTGGGGAAGCACAGTTGTGGAGGAAAACTGTATGACCTGAACTTCTCACGTGTTATCTGACCAACACCTGTGGTCATGAAATAATTAGAAGACAACTGTGTATCTTATAAGGAAGGTTCTGTGACCTTGATGGGCGCCATCTGGGATGAGCTTGTGTTTTGACATTGTATGTCCCGTGGTATAAAAGCTGTGAACTGCTATCAGGGGATGGGCGTTCTTCTTGCGAGTTCCCCCCATGGCCATGGTAAATAAACTTGGAAAATCAATTCAATTGACTTCCTTTATTGCAGCTCCCCAGACGGGAAATTTTCAAACCACAATTGGCGTGAATCCGCCAGGACCTGACCGGAGGGGCTGATCACCCTAGGTCACCAAGACGCATCTCCAAAACCTTGTTTTAGAGTTTCAGAGTGTCTGGGGCTGCGGTCAGCGTCCTTGGCCGATTCCGCCAGGAGATTCCTTTTTTTTGTCGTCTGGGGACACGAACACGGTGAGCTAAAATATTCCACCTCTCAAACATTTAATTAAAACTGTAGAATCTAGAAGATGAAGAAATCCAAAACCAAAATGATAAGATAATTGCATATTTGCTTTATTCTGTAGTCGGCTGAATTGATCCAAGTGAGGGGGTTTGAAACCAGTACCCTGGTGCTGGGGGGCAAGAACAGGTTTAAAGTCCTGTGAGCTAAAATTAAGGTGTGAGATAAGACCGGATTTTTATGAGGGGCCGTATAGGACCGTGGAGGACCGGAGTTCTGATGAGTTCCATCACCGGGTGGATGGCAGCGCTGTTAAGAGGCGGGGTTCGCGTTTCTCTAACTTCCTGTCGTATACTCGTCAACCCTGCATTGTCAGCTTTCGCCTGCTGCTCCAGCCTCTGTGTGTGTGTGTGTGTGTGTGAGTGTCTGCACACATTGGCAGACCTTATCTCTCTCTCTCTCTCTCTCTGGTGTGGTGGTGTGAGGCGCCTCCCTCTCTCTCTCTCGTTTTGTTTTGGGACTGAACTCTTAGCAATAGATTTTACCGTCTGGGCATCAGCACAGCGATTTACAGCGGGTTCAACCTTATTAGGCTTTAAAGGGAATATGGGAAAATATTTTTCATTTGTGGAATTTGTTTTGTTTTTTCTTTCTGAGAGTTTTAAAACTAAGTTTGTGGAAAGCTGGGAAAATTATAAGTATAAATATATATAACACCTAAACTGTGCAATTTTAAATGCATTTTGTACATTGTATGTGCACTTTGGGTTCTTTTTTTCTGGTTTTGACTTTATTTTATTTAAGAAAGGAGACTTCCCAACGGCTGCACTGTTTGCCTCTGCTCCTGTGTCTTTGAATCCCCCTTTTGCAGAACTCTTGGGCTGCAGGCCGTCCAGAATCTGAAGCTCCACCCGTCCACCCTGAAAAACCATCATGACCCCTGCTGGAGCAACAGAAACCACCACAGCACGATGACGTCACTGCTTCAACTCCACAGGAGAAACCCACCATCAGAGCAGCTGCCCATTCTCTCCTCCCAAGACTTGTTCAGGCGCCACCTACGAGTTGGATGCCTCACTATCATCTGGACAATCAGGACCCTCAACTATAACCCTCCCCATGGACGACTGAAGATCTTCTGAACTCTTATAGCACCTCCCAAAGGCAAATCGAGGGGGTGCAGCCATGTCCAGAGCCGTGAATGATTTCATCAGAGAATTCACACAGACATCCACCAAAAGGGCTCGAGTCCTGCTACAGACTGACGTTGTGCACCACATCCAGGCCAGACAGGTTGAAGCAAGGGTCAAGAAAGACAAAAACCAAAAAAATGAAACTCACCCCAACATCATGGCACGGCCGCCAACAGAGCAAGAAACAGTGTGATATGAGCTTCTGCTGTGGCCAAAGCAGACATTGGGCGCTCCAGATGAAGGCGCGGCCCGCAGTCCTGGTGGCAGTTTTCAAATAAGGTCCTGCACATCTACACTGACCTACACTGACACTCATGCTGAATACGAAGACACATTCCACACTCTCCCCAAACACACACTGATACACACATACACTCCCCTGCACTCCCTCTGAGAAGTACTTTTTCATTGTTGATTGTAGTGCAGCCATGTAAAAAAATCTGATTTGCCTGTGTGAAGCACAGTGGAAGATATATTGACCCAAAAAAAGGCTTCACATTTATATTGTACTTTGGCTTTATTTTATTGTGTTGCCAATATGATGTTGTGTTGCCAATATGATGCTGTATTTAAATTTTTTTTCATGATTTAAATGATAGCATTGAGATGACGACATTGTTCTGCTTATAACTTGTGCTGTGCCCTTTTTGTTTCCTTGAACCCAGACCAAGAGCATTTAAAAATATATATATATTTTACCTGACAAGTTGCCCACATGTTTTCACTGGTTAAAATCATGTTGTGACACACTGACTGGACTGATTTTTTTTGTTGTCTAAGATCTGTCTATTTACAGTTCTTTCTCCATCTGACCCCCCTGAATTGGCTGCAATCCCTGCTTCTGTCTGGGCCACTCACAAACACGATGTTGGCTTAATAAAAAACTGCGAGCCCCTTGTTGTGACCCCAAAGTCTCAACCACCGCCCACGCAGGGCACAGTAGACCAGAAGACCAGAAGCCATAGCAGGCATTCGTCCGGTGTTCGAAGCCTTTTAAAGGCAGGAATTATGGTGCCATGTAATGACTCCCCTGTTAACACTCCTATTCTTCCTATGAAAGAAATACAGGCCCCCTAACCCTAACTCTAGAGTGACAAACATGTTATTTTTTAACAAATTATCACAAAACAACGCAAAACCAAAGATAAATAATAATATAATATGGAGTGTAACACCTGTTACGTCCCGTGATCATGTGAATGTGTGGTTTGTATGTTCTGTCTTGTTGGTGGTTTTTTCCTTTTTGTAGGAGGAGCCTGTAATTTACGGAACTCCTCCCAGATCTGACGCTTGATTCGCGCACCCATCGGAAGTGATGTCGTTAAAGACGGCGTGCTGCGACGAGGAGGGGGGGACGGAAGGAGAGAGGGAGACGAGAGGGAAAATACGCAGGACAGATGGCCCTGTTCACATTTGAGTCTACCCGGTGCTTTTCGTGGCCTGACTGGGTGTCAAGGCGTGACTTGTTTTGTTTTATTAATTATTAAAAATCACTTAGTTCCAACGGTTTGTGACGTTTCCCTCCCTCTTTCTAATTGTTCACGTTCCTGACCTAGACCAGGACGGAACACACCTGACACTAGAAATTTAACACACACACACAGCAACAGTACTGCATAACACCGATAATGGCAGAGGTTTTCAAGGTTTTTTTTTTGTTTATTCCAGTATCATTCGTTACCTAAAATGAACCAAACCGGTCTCGAAGTCGAGTAGATGACTCTGCATTCCTGGACTATATCACTAACCGACCACAGTATGTGAGAACTCAAGGCTGTGTGTCAGACACCGTTGTCTGCAGTACGGGGGCCCCGCAGGGAACGGTTCTGTCACTTGACAGTCGGAACGTAACTTGATGTCGAGACGATCACCGATCGATTGTTCATGCTTAGTTTGCCAGATGAATTTATTGGCATTGAAAAATGTTTCTTGTGATTGAAATGGAAAGCTGATCCAATCTGAAAACCAGACGGTACAGTGCAGTACTTCACATCCCTGTGGTCTCACCACAGACGGCTTCAGCTGTGAACATTCTCCACTCCTGAATGTTCACTTGTGCCACCTTAGAAACCACCTCTTTTGTCCAAATGGCATTGTCTGGAGATGGATCCTGCCACTCCACTGGCAATAACCGTCCTGTTTCCAGATTCAGATAGTTGCGTTTTCTCCCATATTTTGAAACAATTTTTAACCAGCCTCAAATGTTTATCTCTCAAAATGCTAATAATGCTAAATACTTATACAAGATAATGAGAATCATCTTTATCCCCCCTTGTGATTACTGTATGAACAAGACTTTATAGCTTAAAATATTTGACCTTTTCTAAGGACAGAAGCAAATAATAAAGGTTTTATTATCTTAAAACCATCAGATGATGTGAACGCACTGATAACACAAACTACAGATCCCATCATGCAGCGCTTCAGTTGCCTCGCTGAACACAATCTCATACTGTAGTGTGCACTTTGCTGACAAACTGAGCGCACTAGGCACCGACTTCGCACAAGCGTTCAAGCTGCTTCACAACCCATTTGCCATCAATGTGAAAACTATACAGATTCAGATGTAGCTGATCGAGCTGCGGTGTAAAGATTGTGTCAGCAAAGCAACCGAAGCACTGCATTATGGGATCTGTAGTTTGTGTTTATCAGTGCTTCATATCGCAGGGCTATAAGAAGAGATCTATATAACTAAAAGAAAATGTATTTTGGTTCTACTAGCTGCGTGTACTGACTGGGTTAATAGACCAGCTTTGATCCTGCATACTCTTTTGGTATTTACCTCTTTTTTTATTTATAATGATGAAATGAACCACATAATTTACGGTGAGTTTTGAACTAAATGCACTACAACTGAGAGGTAGATTACTATTGCAGTTACTGTATATATGGATATATCGTATGTAAAAATATACCAATGTTACAGAAAAAAACAAATGAGATTGGAGTTTTCTCTCATGTTCCCTCTGATGGAGAAAGGAGATCTTATACTGAACATCGTTCTCCACAGATCAACAGATCGTCCTGCCCCTGATACCAAAATGCAGTGGTCCACCAGTCCACCACAGGACTGTCCCCTCTTGGGAAATTCAGGCTAATTGTAGACCTTTTTGCACCTGGTGATGATCCTGGATTCAGAGTATGTGTCCTCTGGTGGACTTTAAGGTTTGATGCTTGTGAAAAATTCTTCCCACACTCTACACCACTGGTAGGGCTTCTCTCCAGTATGTCCTCCTCTGGTGGATCTTTAAAGGTTGCTGCATGTGTAAATCTCTTCCCACACTCTTACACTGGTAGGGCTTCTCGCCAGTAATGTGTCCTCTGGTGGGACTGAGGTTTGATGCATGTGAAAATCTCTTCCCACAGTGTCCCACATGGTAGGACTTCTCTCCAGTATGTATCCTCTGGTGGACTTTAAGGGATGATGCTAGTGAAAAACTCTTCACACAGTCAACACAGTGGTAGGGCTTCTCTCCAGTATGTGTCCTCTGGTGTTCTTTAAAAACTTAATTCCTTGGTATAATGATCACACACGCTCGCTTAAGAAGACCGCCCGGAAATTAGAACGCAAATGGCGTCAAAGTAAATTAAACATATTCCGAATAGCTTGGAAGGAGAGCCTACTTAACTATATGAAGGCTCTTAGCGCGGCTCGATCAACATATCTGTCCTCGTTAATTGACAAAAACAAAAATAATCCCAGATTCCTGTTTAAAACTATAGCCAAACTAACCAGGAATAAGACAGAAACGGATACTACCACTCAATATCATCATAGTAGCGATGATTTTATGAATTTCTTTAATACTAAAATTGTTGCGAATAGAGAGAAGATTAAAAGCACAATAGCTCCGCCGATATTTCCATGAAAAATAATCTTCTAATAGACCACCGATTAGAACGATTCAACCCCTATTAAAGAGCATGAATTAATCGAATTAATCTCGTCGTCAAATCATGTACTTGCGCTTTTGGATCCGATTCCAAACAAGGTTCCTTAAGCAAATAGCACCTACTATTATAAATTCTATCCTCAAAATTATTAACTCGTCGCTTAGCGTCGGCCCACGTACCAAGTTCGTTCAGGTAGCAGTCTTAGACCCCTGATTAAAAGCCGGATCTTGATCGCATCAGCTTTCAAATTATAGACCAAGATCCACCTTCGTTCCTATCAAAATCTTAGAAAAAGTCGTAGCCCAGCAGCTGAGTGCATACCTAGACTGTAACAACATCCCGAAGTATATCAATCAGGATTTAGACCTCATCATAGCACTGAGACAGTACCGGGCACTGTAGCACCAATATACCACTATCACCACATATTTCAGTATCGGCTCATACAGTTGCAACCGTCTGTCACTGGCTTCTGTTTGTTTTTCTCCGAGACACGGAATCAAGCACCCACGACTACTGGCAGACCCCAGTGAAGAGACCAGCAAATAAATCCTGGTTCCTGACAACTGCTTACAAGGACATACATGAAACAAACCAGAGGGTCACCCACAGCCACCACCACTGTGTTCCAACTACAGTTATAGGGATCTTCAAATGGACAATTATGGACACGTAACTCTAGACCATGACACGACTACATCCTGGACCTTCTCCACCCTACAACTGTAGAGACTTATTATTATATCATCCCCAACCCTGCACTTGACACCATTTGCAGGCTCACTCTACCCTGGAAGGGGGGTCCCTCTCTGTATCACTCCTCTTCCCCAAGGTTTCTTCTTCTTTTCTTTTTTTCTCTCTCCCTAGAGTTTTTTTTTGTGTGGATGTTTTTCCTTGTGTGCAGAAGGGTCAAGTGTGGGGGGTGTCAAATGTAGGGCCTGTCAAAGCCCATTGAGACATCCTGTATGTGATTTTGGACTATATAAGAAATAAATGTTTGTTGTTGTTCATTAAAGGTTTGTGCATGTGTAAAACTCTTCCCACACTCTACACACTGTAGGGCTTCTCGACAGTATGTGCCCTCTGGTGCGACTGAAAGGTTTGATGCTTGTGAAAATCTCTTCCCACAGTGTCCACACTGGTAGGACTCTCTCAGAATGTATCCTCTGGTGGACTCTTTAAGGGATGATGATCGTGAAACAACTCTCCACAGTCTACACACTGGTAGGGTTTCTCTCCAGTATGTAATCCCTCTGGTTGTTCCTTTAAAGGTTGTTGCATGTGTAAACTCTTCCCACCCCCTTACACACTGGTACGGGCTTCTCTCCAGTATGTGTCCTCTGGTGGACCTTGAAGGTTGTGATGAATGTGAAAACTCTTCCCACACCTCTACACACGGTATGGCTTCTCTCCAGTATGTATCTTCTCGGTGGGACTGAAGGTGTGATGAATGTGAAAAACTCTTCCCCCACTCTACACACTGGTATGGCTTCTCTCCAGTATGTTATCCTCTGTGGACTTGAGGTGTGATGGTATGTGAAAAACCTCTTCCCACAGTCTACACACTGGTAGGGCTTCCTCTCCGTGTGTGTCCTCTGGTGGGACTGACAGGGGTTGCATGCTTGTGAAAAACTCTTCCCACAGTCTACACACGGTAGGGCTTCTCTCCAGTATGTCTCTCTCTGGTGGACTTTAGGTTGATTGCTAGTGAAAAACTCTCCACAGTCTAACACTGTAGGACTTCTCTCAGTATGTGTCCTCGGGTGGACTTGAGGTGGTGATGTAGTTTAAAAACCTCTTCCCACACTCTACACACTGGTAGGGCTTCTCTCCAGATGTACTCCTCTGGTGACTTTAAGGGATGAGCTCGTGAAAACCTCTTCCCACAGTCTACACACTGGTAGGACTTCTCTCCAGTATGTGTCCTCTGGTTGGACTTGAAGGTGTGATGGTAGTAAAAACCTCTTCCCACACTTACACACTGGTAGGGCTTCTCTCCAGTATGTATCCTCTGGTGGACTTTAAGGGGATGATGCTGTGAAAAAACTCTTCCTGCACTACTCTACACACTGGTATGGCTTCTCTCCAGTATGTGTCCTCTGTGGACTTGAAGGTGTGAGTGGTTGTGAAAACCTCTTCCCACACTCTACACACTGGTTAGGACTTCTCTCCAGTTATGTATCCTCTGGTGACTTGAAGGTGTGGGATGGTTGTGAAAATCCTCTTCCCAAGTCTACAACATGGTATGGCTTCTCTCCAGTATGTATCCCTCTGGTGGACTTGAAGGTATGATGCTGGTGAAAAAAAACCTCTTCCCACCAGTCCTACACACTGGTAGGGACTTCTCTCCAGTATGGGTATCCTCTGGTGGAGACTCTTTAAGGTATGATGCTTGTGAAAAACCTCTTTCCCACAGTCCTCACACACTGGTAGGACTTCTCTCCAGTATGGATCCTCTCTGGTGGACTGTAAGGGAGTGAATGCTTACTAGTAGTAAAAAACTCTTCCTGCACTCTACACCCTGGTAGGACTTTCCCTTCCAGTGTATGTGTCCTCAGTGGTGGCCTTGCAGGTGTGATGGTTGTGAAAACCCTCTTCCACACTCTACTACACTGGTAGGACTTCTCTCCAGTATGTATCCCTCTGGTGGACTTGAAGGTGTGATGGTTTGTGAAAATCTCTTCCCACAGTCTACACACTGTAGGGCTTCTCTCCAGTATGTATCCTTGGTGGACTTGAAGGTATGATGCTTGTGAAAAACTCTTCCCACACTCTACACACTGGTAGGGCTTCTCTCCAGTATGTATCATTTGGTGTTTTTTAAGGTCTGATCTTTGTGTAAAACTCTTCCCACACTCTACACACTGGTAGGGCTTCTCTCCAGTATGTGTCCCTCTGGTGGACTTTAAGGGTGTGATGTTTGTTTGAGAATCTCCTCCCACACTCTACCCATCTGGTAGGGCTTCTTTCCAGGCACGTAGCCGTCTGATGTGACTGAAGGGTTTCTACTTGTCTAAGCTCTTGAATTGGAATGTGTCTTCCGATGTGTTTTTTGTGTCTTCTGATGATTTTACTTCCATCTGTAGTTAAAATAAACCCATTAAAATATAATTCACATTCAAGCATTAACCATATAGACTAAAAGTAACTAATTAAGTCTTTATTAAAAAAAAAAAAAGTAAAAAAAATAAAAAGTGAAGTGATTGTCACATGTGATACACAGCAGCACAGCACACGGTGCACACAGTGAAATTTGTCCTCTGCATTTATCCCATCACCCTGAGTGAGCAGTGGGCCGCCATGACAGGCGCCTGGGGAGCAGTGTGGGGGGACGGTGCTTTGCTCAGTGACACCTCAGTGGCACCTTGGCGGATCGGGATTCGAACCGGCAACCTTCTGATTACAGGGCCGCTTCCTTAACCGCTAGGCCACCACTGCCACATGTCACAACTACTTATTTATGATATTGTATTCATTTTATTTATTTCAATATTTTGGGGCAGTGGTGGCCTGGCGGTTAAGGAAGCGGCCCCGTAATCAGAAGGTTGCAGGTCCCCACACACTGCTCACCGGGCGCCTGTCATGGTGCCCACTGACTCACACAGAGTGATGGTTAAATACAGAGGACACATTTTGTTGTGTCCCCGTGTCCTCAATGACATCACCTTCGCTTTCACTTTACATTACCAGCATTCATTTAGCACTTCACTTCTATATGAAATTTAACACCAAATATGGTTGCTAGTGTGACCGGGACACACTAGGAAATACCATATCATTTACATTTACAGCATTTACCAGACGTCCTTATCCAGAGCGACTTACAGTCAGTAGTTACAGGACAGTCCCCCCCTGGAGACACTCAGGGTTAATTTGTCCTGCTCAGGGACACAATGGCAGTAAGGGGGTTTGAACCTGGGTCTTCTGGTTCATAGGAGAGTGTGTTATCCACTATGCTACTTACCCACCCCATGTCATGATGCTGATTTTACTTCACTCACCCAGAAGAGATGGAGACGGTCTTCTCGTCACTTCTGTTGGTTCCAGAGTTTTATCGTGTTCCAGTCGTGTAAGAACACTGATAACATCTTCAGTGGAACGTGTGTGTTGTTCTGGACCACAGTCCTGGTCTCAGTGGACGACAGAGACAGACTGGGATCCATCCTGGAAACCTGGACAAAGTGGGAGACGTTTCACTCACCAACAGCAACAATGAGGATGGTTGGAAGTTGGACATAATTTACTCCGACTTTTCGTATTAAATACGATTGTGGGTCAGAGTTCGAAAAGGCTCAACAAATATAGACACAGTGTGAGCACTAAAGGTGAAAGGCCAGCAGAAACCATTGTGAATTGTTATTTATCAGAGCATTTTCATTCATCCATTTTAAAACTATTTGACGCCTATCAACACTGAAAGACACCAGATGTGAAGGAAAGTGAAGGAAAATATATTAATGTGGCTTAGTATTTTCACACTCGGATTCTACTGTTAAAAATTATATTGTGTTGCACTCGTCAAAAAGAATAAAGCGGCGTCTGGTGAAGAAAAGCGCGTTAAATCGCTCAGAAAAACGCAACAAGTAAACCGGACGTTCGTGTTTGCTGGCCGCTAATTTATCGCGTTGGAGCCCGATTAAAATCATAGAAATTGAGCCCGAAGCGACACGACGTAGCGCGAATAAAAACGAGTGTTTTAATCACCTCGAAAAGCCGGAGAGGGAAAGATGTCGCCCGGTCACCCCAGTAAAAGTCCCAGCGGGGAGCAGGAAGTATCTGAAAGGGCTTTAAACACCAGGAAGAGCAGCGTGAAGAGAAGCGGGAGACGCGGTCGCGGCGGGCTGTTCACTTTCACCAGGACTCGGCTCAGTGGACGGCGATCCGGTTCGCGGTTAGTTCGGCTCTGATTCGGTTCTTCGGAATTGTCCGTGATCCGCGTAGAACGACCCACGCAGGACCCTGCAGGAAAACGCCACGGAACAGGAAGTAGAACCCCGTTTCCTGTCCTGGAGAGCAGTGACATGCAACTCGATTTTCCTGAAGTGTTTCTTTCGTTTCTCCAGCCCTCCGATTCTGAAAAAAAAATCATACATCAGTTTCTGTGAAGATGTGTGTGTACCAACCAAGACCTTCTGCACATACAACAACAATAAACCTTGGTTCAGTCCCAAACTGCAGCATCTTCGCCAGGCCAAGGAGGAGGCCTACAGAAGTGGTGTCAGGGTCCTGTACATGCAAGCCAGGAACACGCTGACCAAGGAGATCAAAGTGGCTAAAAGAAGCTACTCTGAGAACCTGAAAGAACGTTTCTCAGTCCTGTAAGAGTTCACCAGCTACAGACAACCCCCACCCCCTGTACCAGCAAACAAAGACCTGGCAGAAGATCTTAACACCTTCTACTGCAGGTGTGAGAGGGACAGATTCACACCCTTGATCCCCATCACACCTCTCTCCCCCCTCCCCTTCCCCTGGAACTCAGGGGATGTGCGTCGGCTGTTCCAGAAACAGAAGACTTGGAAAGACAGTGTCTCCCCCTCCTGTCTCAAAGCCTGTATTGAACAGCTCTTCAACAGATCCCTGGAGCCGTGTGAAGTTCCCACCTGCTTCAAACACTCCAGCATTATTCTAGTCCCCAAGAAACCCACCATCACTGGTCTGAATGACCACAGACCTGTCGCCTTGACGTCTGTGGTCTTTGAATGACTTTGAACATTTTAGCCCATCTGAAGAACATCAGGGACACCTGCTGGACCCCCTGCAGTTTGCCTACAGGGCAAACAGGTCGGTGGATGATGTAGTGAATATGGGGCTGCATTACATCCTGCAACATCTCGACCACCCAGGACTACAGCTCGGAATTCAACACCATTGTGCCTGAACTCCTTACCTCAGCGTGTCACCTGCTACCTTTCAGTGGATCACCAGCTTCCTGGTGCTGCAAGTGAGGGGGGGGGGATCACTACTGGAACACGGTCCCTCAGTCCTGGTGCCCCTAGAGGATGTGTCCTCTCCCCACTGCTCTTCTGCCTCTACACCAACGACTGCACCTCAAGGAACCGGCTGGTACTCTGGTGCAGTCAACACAACCTGGAGCTGAACATGCTCAAGAGTGTGGAGATGAAAGCGGACTTCAGGAGACATCCCTCAACATTGCTCCCCCTCACCATATCAGACAGCCCAGTGTCTATTGTGGAGACCTTCAAGTTCCTGGGGAAGCACAGTTGTGGAGGAGGAAAACTGTATGACCTGAACTTCTCACGTGTTATCTGACCAACACCTGTGGTCATGAAATAATTAGAAGACAACTGTGTATCTATAAGGAAGGTTCTGTGACCTTGATGGGCGCCATCTGGGATGAGCTTGTGTTTTGACATTGTATGTCCCGTGGTATAAAAGCTGTGAACTGCTATCAGGGGATGGGCGTTCTTCTTGCGAGTTCCCCCCATGGCCATGGTAAATAAACTTGGAAAATCAATTCAATTGACTTCCTTTATTGCAGCTCCCCAGACGGGAAATTTTCAAACCACAATTGGCGTGAATCCGCCAGGACCTGACCGGAGGGGCTGATCACCCTAGGTCACCAAGACGCATCTCCAAAACCTTGTTTTAGAGTTTCAGAGTGTCTGGGGCTGCGGTCAGCGTCCTTGGCCGATTCCGCCAGGAGATTCCTTTTTTTTGTCGTCTGGGGACACGAACACGGTGAGCTAAAATATTCCACCTCTCAAACATTTAATTAAAACTGTAGAATCTAGAAGATGAAGAAATCCAAAACCAAAATGATAAGATAAATTGCATATTTGCTTTATTCTGTAGTCGGCTGAATTGATCCAAGTGAGGGGGTTTGAAACCAGTACCCTGGTGCTGGGGGGCAAGAACAGGTTTAAAGTCCTGTGAGCTAAAATTAAGGTGTGAGATAAGACCGGATTTTTATGAGGGGCCGTATAGGACCGTGGAGGACCGGAGTTCTGATGAGTTCCATCACCGGGTGGATGGCAGCGCTGTTAAGAGGCGGGGTTCGCGTTTCTCTAACTTCCTGTCGTATACTCGTCAACCCTGCATTGTCAGCTTTCGCCTGCTGCTCCAGCCTCTGTGTGTGTGTGTGTGTGTGTGAGTGTCTGCACACATTGGCAGACCTTATCTCTCTCTCTCTCTCTCTCTGGTGTGTGTGTGTGAGGCGCCTCCCTCTCTCTCTCGTTTTGTTTTGGGACTGAACTCTTAGCAATAGATTTTACCGTCTGGGCATCAGCACAGCGATTTACAGCGGGTTTCAACCTTATTAGGCTTTAAAGGGAATATGGGAAAATATTTTTCATTTTGTGGAATTTGTTTTGTTTTTTCTTTCTGAGAGTTTTAAAACTAAGTTTGTGGAAAGCTGGGAAAATTATAAGTATAAATATATATAACACCTAAACTGTGCAATTTTAAATGCATTTTGTACCATTGTATGTGCACTTTGGGTTCTTTTTTCTGGTTTTGACTTTTTTTATTAAGAAAGGAGACTTCCCAACGGCTGCACTGTTTGCCTCTGCTCCTTGTGTCTTTGAATCCCCCTTTTGCAGAACTCTTGGGCTGCAGGCCGTCCAGAATCTGAAGCTCCACCCTTCCACCCTGAAAAACCATCATGACCCCGCTGGAGCAACAGAAACCACCACAGCACGATGACGTCACTGCTTCAACTCCACAGGAGAAACCCACCATCAGAGCAGCTGACCCATTCTCTCCTCCCACTTGTTCAGGCGCCACCTACGAGTTGGATGCCTCACTATCATCTGGACAATCAGGACCCTCAACTATAACCCTCCCCATGGACGACTGAAGATCTTCTGAACTCTTATAAGCACCTCCCAAAGGCAAATCGAGGGGGTGCAGCCATGTCCAGAGCCGTGAATGATTTCATCAGAGAATTCACACAGACATCCACCAAAAGGGCTCGAGTCCTGCTACAGACTGACGTTGTGCACCACATCCAGGCCAGACAGGTTGAAGCAAGGGTCAAGAAAGACAAAAACCAAAAAAATGAAACTCACCCCACATCATGGCACGGCCGCCAACAGAGCAAGAAACAGTGTGATATGAGCTTCTGCTGTGGCCAAAGCAGACATTGGGCGCTCCAGATGAAGGCGCGGCCGCAGTCCTGGTGGCAGTTTCAAATAAGGTCCTGCACATCTACACTGACCTACACTGACACTCATGCTGAATACGAAGACACATTCCACACTCTCCCCAAACACACACTGATACACACATACACTCCCTGCACTCCCTGAGAAGTACTTTTTTCATTGTTGATTGTAGTGCAGCCATGTAAAAAAAATCTGATTTGCCTGTGTGAAGCACAGTGGAAGATATATTGACCCAAAAAAAAGGCTTCACATTTATATTGTACTTTGGCTTTTATTTTATTGTGTTGCCAATATGATGTTGTGTTGCCAATATGATGCTGTATTTAAATTTTTTTTCATGATTTAAATGATAGCATTGAGATGACGACATTGTTCTGCTTATAACTTGTGCTGTGCCCTTTTGTTTCCTTGAACCCAGACCAAGAGCATTTAAAAATATATATATTTTACCTGACAAGTTGCCCACATGTTTCACTGGTTAAAATCATGTTGTGACACAACTGACTGGACTGATTTTTTTTTTTGTTGTCTAAGATCTGTCTATTTACAGTTCTTTCTCCATCTGACCCCCCTGAATTGGCTGCAATCCCTGCTTCTGTCTGGGCCACTCACAAACACGATGTTGGCTTAATAAAAAACTGCGAGCCCCTTGTTGTGACCCCAAAGTCTCACCACCGCCCACGCAGGGCACAGTAGACCAGAAGACCAGAAGCCATAGCAGGCATTCGTCCGGTGTTCGAAGCCTTTTTAAAGGCAGGAATTATTGTGCCATGTAATGACTCCCCTGTTAACACTCCTATTCTTCCTATGAAGAAATACAGGCCCCCTAACCCTAACTCTAGAGTGACAAACATGTTATTTTTTAACAAATTATCACAAAACAACGCAAAACCAAAGATAAATAATAAATAATATGGAGTGTAACACCTGTTACGTCCCGCGATCAGGTGATGTGTGGTCTGTATGTTCTGTCTTGTTGGTGTTTTTCCTTTTTGTAGGAGGAGCCTGTAGTTTACGGAACTCCTCCCAGACCTGACGCTGATTCGCGCTCCCATCGGAGTGAGGCTGTTAAAGACGGCGTGCTGCGACGAGGAGGGGGGAGAGAAGGAGAAACAGAGGAGAGAGGGAAGAAAAGTACGCCGGACAGATGCCCTGTTCCCATTAGTCTACCCGGTGCTTTTCGTGGCCTGACTGGGTGTCAAGGCGTGACTTGTTTTGTTTTATTAATTATTAAAAATCACTTAGTTCCAACGGTTGTGACGTTTCCCTCCCTCTTTCTAATTGTTCACGCTCCTGACCTAGACCAGGACGTAACACACCTGACACTAGAAATTTAACACACACACACAGCAACAGTACTGCATAACACCGATAATGGCAGGGTTTTCAAGGTTTTTTTTTTTGTTTATTCCAGTATCATTCGTTACCTAAAATGAACAAACCGGTCTCGAAGTCGAGTAGATGACTCTGCATTCCTGGACTATATCACTAACCGACCACAGTATGTGAGAACTCAAGGCTGTGTGTCAGACACCGTTGTCTGCAGTACGGGGGCCCCCAGGGAACGGTTCTGTCACTTGACAGTCGGAACGTAACTTGATGTCGAGACGATCACCGATCGATTGTTCATGCTTAGTTTGCCAGATGAATTTATTGGCATTGAAAAATGTTTCTGTGATTGAAATGGAAAAGCTGATCCAATCTGAAAACCAGACGGTACAGTGCAGTACTTCACATCCCTGTGGTCTCACCACAGACGGCTTCAGCTGTGAACATTCTCCACTCCTGAATGTTCACTTGTGCCACCTTAGAAAACCACCTCTTTTGTCCAAATGGCATTTGTCTGGAGATGGATCCTGCCACTCCACTGGCAATAACCGTCCTGTTTTCCAGATTCAGATAGTTGCGTTTTCTCCCATATTTTGAAACAATTTTTAACCAGCCTCAAATGTTTATCTCAAAATGCTAATAATGCTAAATACTTAATACAAGATAATGAGAATCATTCTTTATCCCCCTTGTGATTACTGTATGAACAAGACTTTATAGCTTAAAATATTTGACCTTTCTTAAGGACAGAAGCAATAATAAAGGTTTTCTTATCTTAAAACCATCAGATGATGTGAAGCACTGATAACACAAACTACAGATCCCATCATGCAGCGCTTCAGTTGCCTCGCTGAACACAATCTCATAATGTAGTGTGCACTTTGCTGACAAACTGAGCGCACTAGGCACCGACTTCGCACAGCGTTCAAGCTGCTTCACAACCCATTTGCCATCAATGTGAAAACTATACAGATTCAGATGTAGCTGATTGAGCTGCGGTGTAAAGATTGTGTTCAGCAAAGCAACCGAAGCACTGCATTATGGGATCTGTAGTTTGTGTTTATCAGTGCTTCATATCGCAGGGCTATAAGAAGAGATCTATATAACTAAAAGAAAATGTATTTTTGTTCTACTAGCTGCGTGTACTGACTGGGTTAAATAGACCAGCTTTGATCCTGCATACTCTTTTGGTATTTACTCTTTTTTTATTTATAATGATGAAATGAACCACATAATTTACGGTGAGTTTTGAACTAAATGCACTACAACTGAGAGGTAGATTACTATTGCAGTTACTGTATATATGGATATATCGTATGTAAAATATACCAATGTTACAGAAAAAAACAAATGAGATTGGAGTTTTCTCTCATGTTCCCTCTGATGGAGAAAGGAGATCTTTATACTGAACATCGTTCTCCACAGATCAAACAGATCGTCCTGCCCCTGATACCAAAATGCAGTGGTCACCAGTCCACCACATGACTGTCCCCTCTTGGAAATTCAGGCTAATTGTAGACCTTTTTGCCACCTGGTGATGATCCTGGATTCAGAGTATGTGTCCTCTGGTGGACTTTAAGGTTTGATGCTTGTGAAAAATTCTTCCCACACTCTACACACTGGTAGGGCTTCTCTCCAGTATGTCTCCTCTGGTGGACTTTAAAGGTTGCTGCATGTGTAAATCTCTTCCCACACTCTACACACTGGTAGGGCTTCTCGCCAGTATGTGTCCTCTGGTGGGACTGAAGGTTTGATGCATGTGAAAATCTCTTCCCACAGTGTCCACACTGGTAGGACTTCTCTCCAGTATGTATCCTCTGGTGGACTTTAAGGGATGATGCTAGTGAAAAACTCTTCACACAGTCAACACAGTGGTAGGGCTTCTCTCCAGTATGTGTCCTCTGGTGTTCTTTAAAAACTTAATTCCTTGGTATAATGATCACACACGCTCGCTTAAGAAGACCGCCCGGAAATTAGAACGCAAATGGCGTCAAAGTAAATTAAACATATTCCGAATAGCTTGGAAGGAGAGCCTACTTAACTATATGAAGGCTCTTAGCGCGGCTCGATCAACATATCTGTCCTCGTTAATTGACAAAAACAAAATAATCCCAGATTCCTGTTTAAAACTATAGCCAAACTAACCAGGAATAAGACAGAAACGGATACTACCACTCAATATCATCATAGTAGCGATGATTTTATGAATTTCTTTAATACTAAAATTGTTGCGAATAGAGAGAAGATTAAAAGCACAACAAATAGCTCCGCCGATATTTCCATGAAAAATAATCTTCTAATAGACCACCGATTAGAACGATTCAACCCTATTAAAGAGCATGAATTAATCGAATTAATCTCGTCGTCAAATCAATGTACTTGCGCTTTTGGATCCGATTCCAACAAGGTTCCTTAAGCAAATAGCACCTAATATTATAAATTCTATCCTCAAAATTATTAACTCGTCGCTTAGCGTCGGCCACGTACCAAGTTCGTTCAAGGTAGCAGTCATTAGACCCCTGATTAAAAAGCCGGATCTTGATCGCAGTCAGCTTTCAAATTATAGACCAATATCCAACCTTCCGTTCATATCAAAAATCTTAGAAAAAGTCGTAGCCCAGCAGCTGAGTGCATACCTAGACTGTAACAACATCCACGAAGTATATCAATCAGGATTTAGACCTCATCATAGCACTGAGACAGTACCGGGCCACTGTAGCACCAATATACCACTATCACCACATATTTCAGTATCGGTCATACAGTGCAACCGTCTGTCACTGCTTCTGTTTGTTTTTCTCCGAGACACGGAATCAAGCACCCAGACTACTGGCAGACCCCAGTGAAGAGACCAGCAAATAAATCCTGGTTCCTGACAACTGCTTAACAAGGACATACCATGAAACAAACCAGAGGGTCACCACAGCCACCACCACTGTTCCAACTACAGTTATAGGGATCTTCAAATGGACCATTA
Organism: Denticeps clupeoides; assembly: GCF_900700375.1. Taxonomy (NCBI): domain Eukaryota; kingdom Metazoa; phylum Chordata; class Actinopteri; order Clupeiformes; family Denticipitidae; genus Denticeps; species Denticeps clupeoides. Next base: position 50,923 of record NW_021629857.1, read on the forward strand.
TGGACACGTAATCTAGACCATGACACTGACTACATCCTGGACTTCTCCAACCCTACAACTGTAGGACTTATTATTATATCATCCCCAACCCTGCACTGACACCATTTGCAGGCTCACTCTACCCTGGAAGGGGGTCCCTCTCTGTATCACTCCTTCCCAAGGTTTCTTCTTTTCTTTTTTTTCTCTCTCTAGAGTTTTTTGTGTGGAGTTTTTCCTTGTGTGCAGAAGGGTCAAGTGTGGGGGGTGTCAAATGTAGGGCCTGTCAAAGCCCATTGAGACATACTGTATGTGATTTTGGACTATATAAGAAATAAATGTTGTTGTTGTTCATTAAAGGTTGTTGCATGTGTAAAACTCTTCCCACACTCTACACACTGGTAGGGCTTCTCGACAGTATGTGCCCTCTGGTGCGACTGAAGGTTTGATGCTTGTGAAAATCTCTTCCCACAGTCTACACACTGGTAGGGTTTCTCTCCAGTATGTATCCTCTGGTGTTCTTTAAAGGTTGTTGCATGTGTAAAACTCTTCCCACACTCTACACACTGGTAGGCTTCTCTCCAGTATGTCCTCTGGTGACTTGAAGGTTGATGAATGTGAAAACTCTTCCCACACTCTACACACTGGTAGGCTTCTCTCCAGTATGTATCCTCTGGTGGACTTGAAGGTGTGATGAATGTGAAAAACTCTTCCCACACTCTACACACTGGTATGGCTTCTCTCCAGTATGTATCTCTGGTGGACTTGAAGGTGTGATGGTTGTGAAAAACTCTTCCCACAGTCTACACACTGGTAGGGCTTCTCTCCAGTATGTGTCCTCTGGTGGACTGAAGGGTGATGGTTGTGAAAAACTCTTCCCACAGTCTACACACTGGTAGGGCTTCTCTCCAGTATGTCTCCTCTGGTGGACTTTAAGGTTGATGCTAGTGAAAAACTCTTCCCACAGTCTACACACTGGTAGGACTTCTCTCCAGTATGTGTCCTCTGGTGGACTTGAAGGTTGATGGTAGTAAAAACCTCTTCCCACACTACACACTGGTAGGGCTTCTCTCCAGTATGTATCCTCTGGTGGACTTTAAGGGATGATGCTCGTGAAAACCTCTTCCCACAGTCTACACACTGGTAGGACTTCTCTCCAGTATGTGTCCTCTGGTGGACTTGAAGGTGTGATGTGAAAAACCTCTTCCCACACTCTACACACTGGTAGGTTCTCTCCAGTATGTGTCCTCTGGTGGACTTAAGGGATGATGCATGTGAAAAACTCTTCCCACTCTCACACTGGTAGGCTTCTCTCCAGTATGTGTCCTCTGGTGGACTTGAAGGTGTGATGGTTGTGAAAACCTCTTCCCACACTCTACACACTGGTAGGACTTCTCTCCAGTATGTATCCTCTGGTGGACTTGAAGGTGTGATGGTTGTGAAAACTCTTCCCACAGTCTACACACTGGTAGGACTTCTCTCCAGTATGTATCCTCTGGTGGACTTGAAGGTATGATGCTTGTGAAAACCTCTTCCCACAGTCTACACACTGGTAGGGCTTCTCTCCAGTATGTATCCTCTGGTGGACTTGAAGGTATGATGCTTGTGAAAACCTCTTCCCACAGTCTACACACTGGTAGGACTTCTCTCCAGTATGTATCCTCTGGTGGACTTTAAGGGATGATGCTGTGAAAACTCTTCCCACTCTACACACTGGTAGGACTTCTCTCCAGTATGTGTCCTCTGGTGGACTTGAAGGTGTGATGGTGTGAAAACTCTTCCCACACTCTACACACTGGTAGGACTTCTCTCCAGTATGTATCCTCTGGTGGACTTGAAGGTGTGATGGTTGTGAAAACTTCCCACAGTCTACACACTGGTAGGACTTCTCTCCAGTATGTATCCTCTGGTGGACTTGAAGGTTGATGCTTGTGAAAACTCTTCCCACACTCTACACACTGGTAGGGCTTCTCTCCAGTATGTATCATTGGTGTTTAAGGTCGATCTTGTGAAAACTCTTCCCACACTCTACACACTGGTAGGGCTTCTCTCCAGTATGTGTCCTCTGTGGACTTTAAGGTGTGATGTTTGTGAGAATCTCCTCCCACACTCTACACACTGGTAGGGCTTCTTTCCAGCACGTAGCGTCTGATGTGACTGAAGGGTTTCTACTTGTCTAAAGCTCTTGAATTGGAATGTGTCTTCAGATGTGTTTTTGTGTCTTCTGATGATTTTACTTCCATCTGTAGTTAAAATAAACCCATTAAAATATAATTCACATTCAAGCATTAACCATATAGACTAAAAGTAACTAATTAAGTCTTTATTAAAAAAAAAAAAAGTAAAAAAAATAAAGTGAAGTGATTGTCACATGTGATACACAGCAGCACAGCACACGGTGCACACAGTGAAATTTGTCCTCTGCATTTATCCCATCACCCTGAGTGAGCAGTGGGCCGCCATGACAGGCGCCTGGGGAGCAGTGTGGGGGGACGGTGCTTTGCTCAGTGACACCTCAGTGGCACCTTGGCGGATCGGGATTCGAACCGGCAACCTTCTGATTACAGGGCCGCTTCCTTAACCGCTAGGCCACCACTGCCACATGTCACAACTACTTATTTATGATATTGTATTCATTTTATTTATTTCAATTATTTTGGGGCAGTGGTGGCCTGGCGGTTAAGGAAGCGGCCCCGTAATCAGAAGGTTGCAGGTCCCCACACACTGCTCACCGGGCGCCTGTCATGGTGCCCACTGCTCACCAAGAGTGATGGTTAAATACAGAGGACACATTTTGTTGTGTCCCCGTGTCCTCAATGACAATCACTTCGCTTTCACTTTACATTTACAGCATTCATTTAGCACTTCACTTCTATATGAAATTTAACACCCAAATATGGTTGCTAGTGTGACCGGGACACATTAGTGAAATACCATATCATTTACATTTACAGCATTTACCAGACGTCCTTATCCAGAGCGACTTACAGTCAGTAGTTACAGGGACAGTCCCCCCCTGGAGACACTCAGGGTTAATTGTCCTGCTCAGGGACACAATGGCAGTAAGGGGGGTTTGAACCTGGGTCTTCTGGTTCATAGGAGAGTGTGTTATCCACTATGCTACTACCACCCATGTTCATGATGCTGATTTTACTTCACTCACCAGAAGAGATGGAGACGTTCTTCTCGTCACTTCCTGTTGGTTCCAGAGTTTTATCGTGTTCCAGTCGTGTAAGAACAACTGATAACATCTTCAGTGGAACGTGTGTGTTGTTCTGGACCACAGTCCTGGTCTCAGTGGACGACAGAGACAGACTGGGATCCATCCTGGAAACCTGGGACAAAGTGGGAGACGTTTCACTCACCAACAGCAACAATTAGGATGGTTGGAAGTTGGACATAATTTACTCCGACTTTTCGTATTTAAATACGATTGTGGGTCAGAGTTCGAAAAGGCTCAACAAATATAGACACAGTGTGAGCACTAAAGGTGAAAGGCAGCAGAAACCATTGTGAATTGTTATTTATCAGAGCATTTTCATCCATTTTAAAACTATTTGACGCCTATCAACACTGAAAGACACCAGATGTGAAGGAAAGTGAAGGAAAATATATTAATGTGGCTTAGTATTTTCACACTCGGGATTCTACTGTTAAAAATTATATTGTGTTGCACTCGTCAAAAAGAATAAAGCGGCGTCTGGTGAAGAAAAGCGCGTTAAATCGCTCAGAAAAACGCAACAAGTAAACCGGACGTTCGTGTTTGCTGGCCGCTAATTTATCGCGTTGGAGCCCGATTAAAATCATAGAAATTGAGCCCGAAGCGACACGACGTAGCGCGAATAAAAACGAGTGTTTTAATCACCTCGAAAAGCCGGAGAGGGAAAGATGTCGCCCGGTCACCCCAGTAAAAGTCCCAGCGGGGAGCAGGAAGTATCTGAAAGGGCTTTAAACACCAGGAAGAGCAGCGTGAAGAGAAGCGGGAGACGCGGTCGCGGCGGGCTGTTCACTTTCACCAGGACTCGGCTCAGTGGACGGCGATCCGGTTCGCGGTTAGTTCGGCTCTGATTCGGTTCTTCGGAATTGTCCGTGATCCGCGTAGAAACGACCCACGCAGGACCCTGCAGGAAAACGCCACGGAACAGGAAGTAGAACCCCGTTTCCTGTCCTGGAGAGCAGTGACATGCAACTCGATTTTCCTGAAGTGATTCATTTTCGTTTTCTCCAGCCCTCCGATTCTGAAAAAAAAATCATACATCAGTTTCTGTGAAGATGTGTGTGTACCAACCAAGACCTTCTGCACATACAACAACAATAAACCTTGGTTCAGTCCCAAACTGCAGCATCTTCGCCAGGCCAAGGAGGAGGCCTACAGAAGTGGTGTCAGGGTCCTGTACATGCAAGCCAGGAACACGCTGACCAAGGAGATCAAAGTGGCTAAAAGAAGCTACTCTGAGAACCTGAAAGAACGTTTCTCAGTCCTGTAAGAGTTCACCAGCTACAGACAACCCCCACCCCCTGTACCAGCAAACAAAGACCTGGCAGAAGATCTTAACACCTTCTACTGCAGGTTTGAGAGGGACAGATTCACACCCTTGATCCCCATCACACCTCTCTCCCCCCTCCCCTTCCCCTGGAACTCAGGGGATGTGCGTCGGCTGTTCCAGAAACAGAAGACTTGGAAAGACAGTGTCTCCCCCTCCTGTCTCAAAGCCTGTATTGAACAGCTCTTCAACAGATCCCTGGAGCCGTGTGAAGTTCCCACCTGCTTCAAACACTCCAGCATTATTCTAGTCCCCAAGAAACCCACCATCACTGGTCTGAATGACCACAGACCTGTCGCCTTGACGTCTGTGGTCTTTGAATGACTTTGAACATTTTAGCCCATCTGAAGAACATCACGGGACACCTGCTGGACCCCCTGCAGTTTGCCTACAGGGCAAACAGGTCGGTGGATGATGTAGTGAATATGGGGCTGCATTACATCCTGCAACATCTCGACCACCCAGGACTACAGCTCGGAATTCAACACCATTGTGCCTGAACTCCTTACCTCAGCGTGTCACCTGCTACCTTTCAGTGGATCACCAGCTTCCTGGTGCTGCAAGTGAGGGGGGGGGGATCACTACTGGAACACGGTCCCTCAGTCCTGGTGCCCCTAGAGGATGTGTCCTCTCCCCACTGCTCTTCTGCCTCTACACCAACGACTGCACCTCAAGGAACCGGCTGGTACTCTGGTGCAGTCAACACAACCTGGAGCTGAACATGCTCAAGAGTGTGGAGATGAAAGCGGACTTCAGGAGACATCCCTCCATTGCTCCCCCTCACCATATCAGACAGCCCAGTGTCTATTGTGGAGACCTTCAAGTTCCTGGGGAAGCACAGTTGTGGAGGAAAACTGTATGACCTGAACTTCTCACGTGTTATCTGACCAACACCTGTGGTCATGAAATAATTAGAAGACAACTGTGTATCTTATAAGGAAGGTTCTGTGACCTTGATGGGCGCCATCTGGGATGAGCTTGTGTTTTGACATTGTATGTCCCGTGGTATAAAAGCTGTGAACTGCTATCAGGGGATGGGCGTTCTTCTTGCGAGTTCCCCCCATGGCCATGGTAAATAAACTTGGAAAATCAATTCAATTGACTTCCTTTATTGCAGCTCCCCAGACGGGAAATTTTCAAACCACAATTGGCGTGAATCCGCCAGGACCTGACCGGAGGGGCTGATCACCCTAGGTCACCAAGACGCATCTCCAAAACCTTGTTTTAGAGTTTCAGAGTGTCTGGGGCTGCGGTCAGCGTCCTTGGCCGATTCCGCCAGGAGATTCCTTTTTTTTGTCGTCTGGGGACACGAACACGGTGAGCTAAAATATTCCACCTCTCAAACATTTAATTAAAACTGTAGAATCTAGAAGATGAAGAAATCCAAAACCAAAATGATAAGATAAATTGCATATTTGCTTTATTCTGTAGTCGGCTGAATTGATCCAAGTGAGGGGGTTTGAAACCAGTACCCTGGTGCTGGGGGGCAAGAACAGGTTTAAAGTCCTGTGAGCTAAAATTAAGGTGTGAGATAAGACCGGATTTTTATGAGGGGCCGTATAGGACCGTGGAGGACCGGAGTTCTGATGAGTTCCATCACCGGGTGGATGGCAGCGCTGTTAAGAGGCGGGGTTCGCGTTTCTCTAACTTCCTGTCGTATACTCGTCAACCCTGCATTGTCAGCTTTCGCCTGCTGCTCCAGCCTCTGTGTGTGTGTGTGTGTGTGAGTGTCTGCACACATTGGCAGACCTTATCTCTCTCTCTCTCTCTCTCTGGTGTGTGTGTGAGGCGCCTCCCTCTCTCTCTCTCGTTTTGTTTTGGGACTGAACTCTTAGCAATAGATTTTACCGTCTGGGCATCAGCACAGCGATTTACAGCGGGTTTCAACCTTATTAGGCTTTAAAGGGAATATGGGAAAATATTTTTCATTTTGTGGAATTTGTTTTGTTTTTTCTTTCTGAGAGTTTTAAAACTAAGTTTGTGGAAAGCTGGGAAAATTATAAGTATAATATATATAACACCTAAACTGTGCAATTTTAAATGCATTTTGTACCATTGTATGTGCACTTTGGGTTCTTTTTTCTGGTTTTGACTTTATTTTATTTAAGAAAGGAGACTTCCCAACGGCTGCACTGTTTGCCTCTGCTCCTGTGTCTTTGAATCCCCCTTTTGCAGAACTCTTGGGCTGCAGGCCGTCCAGAATCTGAAGCTCCACCCTTCCACCCTGAAAAACCATCATGACCCCTGCTGGAGCAACAGAAACCACCACAGCACGATGACGTCACTGCTTCAACTCCACAGGAGAAACCCACCATCAGAGCAGCTGACCCATTCTCTCCTCCCAAGACTTGTTCAGGCGCCACCTACGAGTTGGATGCCTCACTATCATCTGGACAATCAGGACCCTCAACTATAACCCTCCCCATGGACGACTGAAGATCTTCTGAACTCTTATAAGCACCTCCCAAAGGCAAATCGAGGGGGTGCAGCCATGTCCAGAGCCGTGAATGATTTCATCAGAGAATTCACACAGACATCCACCAAAAGGGCTCGAGTCCTGCTACAGACTGACGTTGTGCACCACATCCAGGCCAGACAGGTTGAAGCAAGGGTCAAGAAAGACAAAAACCAAAAAAATGAAACTCACCCCACATCATGGCACGGCCGCCAACAGAGCAAGAAACAGTGTGATATGAGCTTCTGCTGTGGCCAAAGCAGACATTGGGCGCTCCAGATGAAGGCGCGGCCGCAGTCCTGGTGGCAGTTTCAAATAAGGTCCTGCACATCTACACTGACCTACACTGACACTCATGCTGAATACGAAGACACATTCCACACTCTCCCCAAACACACACTGATACACACATACACTCCCTGCACTCCCTCTGAGAAGTACTTTTTTCATTGTTGATTGTAGTGCAGCCATGTAAAAAAAATCTGATTTGCCTGTGTGAAGCACAGTGGAAGATATATTGACCCAAAAAAAAGGCTTCACATTTATATTGTACTTTGGCTTTTATTTTATTGTGTTGCCAATATGATGTTGTGTTGCCAATATGATGCTGTATTTAAATTTTTTTTCATGATTTAAATGATAGCATTGAGATGACGACATTGTTCTGCTTATAACTTGTGCTGTGCCCTTTTTGTTTCCTTGAACCCAGACCAAGAGCATTTAAAAATATATATTATTTTACCTGACAAGTTGCCCACATGTTTCACTGGTTAAAATCATGTTGTGACACAACTGACTGGACTGATTTTTTTTTTTGTTGTCTAAGATCTGTCTATTTACAGTTCTTTCTCCATCTGACCCCCCTGAATTGGCTGCAATCCCTGCTTCTGTCTGGGCCACTCACAAACACGATGTTGGCTTAATAAAAAACTGCGAGCCCCTTGTTGTGACCCCAAAGTCTCACCACCGCCCACGCAGGGCACAGTAGACCAGAAGACCAGAAGCCATAGCAGGCATTCGTCCGGTGTTCGAAGCCTTTTTAAAGGCAGGAATTATTGTGCCATGTAATGACTCCCCTGTTAACACTCCTATTCTTCCTATGAAGAAATACAGGCCCCCTAACCCTAACTCTAGAGTGACAAACATGTTATTTTTTAACAAATTATCACAAAACAACGCAAAACCAAAGATAAATAATAAATAATATGGAGTGTAACACCTGTTACGTCCCGTGATCATGTGATGTGTGGTTTGTATGTTCTGTCTTGTTGGTGTTTTTTCCTTTTTGTAGGAGGAGCCTGTAATTTACGGAACTCCTCCCAGATCTGACGCTGATTCGCGCTCCCATCGGAGTGATGTCGTTAAAGACGGCGTGCTGCGACGAGGAGGGGGGACGGAAGGAGAGAGGGAGACGAGAGGGAAAATACGCAGGACAGATGCCCTGTTCACATTTGAGTCTACCCGGTGCTTTTCGTGGCCTGACTGGGTGTCAAGGCGTGACTTGTTTTGTTTTATTAATTATTAAAAATCACTTAGTTCCAACGGTTGTGACGTTTCCCTCCCTCTTTCTAATTGTTCACGTTCCTGACCTAGACCAGGACGTAACACACCTGACACTAGAAATTTAACACACACACAGCAACAGTACTGCATAACACCGATAATGGCAGGGTTTTCAAGGTTTTTTTTTTTTTTATTCCAGTATCATTCGTTACCTAAAATGAACAAACCGGTCTCGAAGTCGAGTAGATGACTCTGCATTCCTGGACTATATCACTAACCGACCACAGTATGTGAGAACTCAAGGCTGTGTGTCAGACACCGTTGTCTGCAGTACGGGGGCCCCGCAGGGAACGGTTCTGTCACTTGACAGTCGGAGCGTAACTTGATGTCGAGACGATCACCGATCGATTGTTCATGCTTAGTTTGCCAGATGAATTTATTGGCATTGAAAAATGTTTCTGTGATTGAAATGGAAAAGCTGATCCAATCTGAAAACCAGACGGTACAGTGCAGTACTTCACATCCCTGTGGTCTCACCACAGACGGCTTCAGCTGTGAACATTCTCCACTCCTGAATGTTCACTTGTGCCACCTTAGAAAACCACCTCTTTTGTCCAAATGGCATTTGTCTGGAGATGGATCCTGCCACTCCACTGGCAATAACCGTCCTGTTTTCCAGATTCAGATAGTTGCGTTTTCTCCCATATTTTGAAACAATTTTTAACCAGCCTCAAATGTTTATCTCAAAATGCTAATAATGCTAAATACTTAATACAAGATAATGAGAATCATTCTTTATCCCCCTTGTGATTACTGTATGAACAAGACTTTATAGCTTAAAATATTTGACCTTTCTTAAGGACAGAAGCAAAATAATAAAGGTTTATCTTATCTTAAAACCATCAGATGATGTGAAGCACTGATAACACAAACTACAGATCCCATCATGCAGCGCTTCAGTTGCCTCGCTGAACACAATCTCATAATGTAGTGTGCACTTTGCTGACAAACTGAGCGCACTAGGCACCGACTTCGCACAGCGTTCAAGCTGCTTCACAACCCATTTGCCATCAATGTGAAAACTATACAGATTCAGATGTAGCTGATTGAGCTGCGGTGTAAAGATTGTGTTCAGCAAAGCAACCGAAGCACTGCATTATGGGATCTGTAGTTTGTGTTTATCAGTGCTTCATATCGCAGGGCTATAAGAAGAGATCTATATAACTAAAAGAAAATGTATTTTTGTTCTACTAGCTGCGTGTACTGACTGGGTTAAATAGACCAGCTTTGATCCTGCATACTCTTTTGGTATTTACTCTTTTTTTATTTATAATGATGAAATGAACCACATAATTTACGGTGAGTTTTGAACTAAATGCACTACAACTGAGAGGTAGATTACTATTGCAGTTACTGTATATATGGATATATCGTATGTAAAATATACCAATGTTACAGAAAAAAACAAATGAGATTGGAGTTTTCTCTCATGTTCCCTCTGATGGAGAAAGGAGATCTTTATACTGAACATCGTTCTCCACAGATCAAACAGATCGTCCTGCCCCTGATACCAAAATGCAGTGGTCACCAGTCCACCACATGACTGTCCCCTCTTGGAAATTCAGGCTAATTGTAGACCTTTTTGCCACCTGGTGATGATCCTGGATTCAGAGTATGTGTCCTCTGGTGGACTTTAAGGTTTGATGCTTGTGAAAAATTCTTCCCACACTCTACACACTGGTAGGGCTTCTCTCCAGTATGTCTCCTCTGGTGGACTTTAAAGGTTGCTGCATGTGTAAATCTCTTCCCACACTCTACACACTGGTAGGGCTTCTCGCCAGTATGTGTCCTCTGGTGGGACTGAAGGTTTGATGCATGTGAAAATCTCTTCCCACAGTGTCCACACTGGTAGGACTTCTCTCCAGTATGTATCCTCTGGTGGACTTTAAGGGATGATGCTAGTGAAAAACTCTTCACACAGTCAACACAGTGGTAGGGCTTCTCTCCAGTATGTGTCCTCTGGTGTTCTTTAAAAACTTAATTCCTTGGTATAATGATCACACACGCTCGCTTAAGAAGACCGCCCGGAAATTAGAACGCAAATGGCGTCAAAGTAAATTAAACATATTCCGAATAGCTTGGAAGGAGAGCCTACTTAACTATATGAAGGCTCTTAGCGCGGCTCGATCAACATATCTGTCCTCGTTAATTGACAAAAACAAAAATAATCCCAGATTCCTGTTTAAAACTATAGCCAAACTAACCAGGAATAAGACAGAAACGGATACTACCACTCAATATCATCATAGTAGCGATGATTTTATGAATTTCTTTAATACTAAAATTGTTGCGAATAGAGAGAAGATTAAAAGCACAACAAATAGCTCCGCCGATATTTCCATGAAAAATAATCTTCTAATAGACCACCGATTAGAACGATTCAACCCTATTAAAGAGCATGAATTAATCGAATTAATCTCGTCGTCAAATCAATGTACTTGCGCTTTTGGATCCGATTCCAACAAGGTTCCTTAAGCAAATAGCACCTAATATTATAAATTCTATCCTCAAAATTATTAACTCGTCGCTTAGCGTCGGCCACGTACCAAGTTCGTTCAAGGTAGCAGTCATTAGACCCCTGATTAAAAAGCCGGATCTTGATCGCAGTCAGCTTTCAAATTATAGACCAATATCCAACCTTCCGTTCATATCAAAAATCTTAGAAAAAGTCGTAGCCCAGCAGCTGAGTGCATACCTAGACTGTAACAACATCCACGAAGTATATCAATCAGGATTTAGACCTCATCATAGCACTGAGACAGTACCGGGCCACTGTAGCACCAATATACCACTATCACCACATATTTCAGTATCGGTCATACAGTGCAACCGTCTGTCACTGCTTCTGTTTGTTTTTCTCCGAGACACGGAATCAAGCACCCAGACTACTGGCAGACCCCAGTGAAGAGACCAGCAAATAAATCCTGGTTCCTGACAACTGCTTAACAAGGACATACCATGAAACAAACCAGAGGGTCACCACAGCCACCACCACTGTTCCAACTACAGTTATAGGGATCTTCAAATGGACCATTATGGACACGTAATCTAGACCATGACACTGACTACATCCTGGACTTCTCCAACCCTACAACTGTAGGACTTATTATTATATCATCCCCAACCCTGCACTGACACCATTTGCAGGCTCACTCTACCCTGGAAGGGGGTCCCTCTCTGTATCACTCCTTCCCAAGGTTTCTTCTTTTCTTTTTTTTCTCTCTCCTAGAGTTTTTTTTGTGTGGAGTTTTTCCTTGTGTGCAGAAGGGTCAAGTGTGGGGGGTGTCAAATGTAGGGCCTGTCAAAGCCCATTGAGACATACTGTATGTGATTTTGGACTATATAAGAAATAAATGTTGTTGTTGTTCATTAAAGGTTGTTGCATGTGTAAAACTCTTCCCACACTCTACACACTGGTAGGGCTTCTCGACAGTATGTGCCCTCTGGTGCGACTGAAGGTTTGATGCTTGTGAAAATCTCTTCCCACAGTGTCCACACTGGTAGGACTTCTCTCCAGAATGTATCCTCTGGTGGACTTTAAGGGATGATGCTCGTGAAAAACTCTTCCCACAGTCTACACACTGGTAGGGTTTCTCTCCAGTATGTATCCTCTGGTGTTCTTTAAAGGTTGTTGCATGTGTAAAACTCTTCCCACACTCTACACACTGGTACGGCTTCTCTCCAGTATGTGTCCTCTGGTGGACTTGAAGGTGTGATGAATGTGAAAAACTCTTCCCACACTCTACACACTGGTATGGCTTCTCTCCAGTATGTATCTTCTGGTGGGACTGAAGGTGTGATGAATGTGAAAAACTCTTCCCACACTCTACACACTGGTATGGCTTCTCTCCAGTATGTATCCTCTGGTGGACTTGAAGGTGTGATGGTTGTGAAAAACTCTTCCCACAGTCTACACACTGGTAGGGCTTCTCTCCAGTGTGTCCTCTGGTGGGACTGAAGGGTTGATGCTTGTGAAAAACTCTTCCCACAGTCTACACACTGGTAGGGCTTCTCTCCAGTATGTCTCCTCTGGTGGACTTTAAGGTTTGATGCTAGTGAAAAACTCTTCCCACAGTCTACACACTGGTAGGACTTCTCTCCAGTATGTGTCCTCTGGTGGACTTGAAGGTGTGATGGTAGTAAAAACCTCTTCCCACACTCTACACACTGGTAGGGCTTCTCTCCAGTATGTATCCTCTGGTGGACTTTAAGGGATGATGCTCGTGAAAACCTCTTCCCACAGTCTACACACTGGTAGGACTTCTCTCCAGTATGTGTCCTCTGGTGGACTTGAAGGTGTGATGGTAGTAAAAACCTCTTCCCACACTCTACACACTGGTAGGGCTTCTCTCCAGTATGTATCCTCTGGTGGACTTTAAGGGATGATGCATGTGAAAAACTCTTCCTGCACTCTACACACTGGTATGGCTTCTCTCCAGTATGTGTCCTCTGGTGGACTTGAAGGTGTGATGGTTGTGAAAACCTCTTCCCACACTCTACACACTGGTAGGACTTCTCTCCAGTATGTATCCTCTGGTGGACTTGAAGGTGTGATGGTTGTGAAAATCTCTTCCCACAGTCTACACACTGGTAGGGCTTCTCTCCAGTATGTATCCTCTGGTGGACTTGAAGGTATGATGCTTGTGAAAACCTCTTCCCACAGTCTACACACTGGTAGGACTTCTCTCCAGTATGTATCCTCTGGTGGACTTTAAGGTATGATGCTTGTGAAAACCTCTTCCCACAGTCTACACACTGGTAGGACTTCTCTCCAGTATGTATCCTCTGGTGGACTTTAAGGGATGATGCATGTGAAAAACTCTTCCTGCACTCTACACACTGGTAGGACTTCTCTCCAGTATGTGTCCTCTGGTGGACTTGAAGGTGTGATGGTTGTGAAAACCTCTTCCCACACTCTACACACTGGTAGGACTTCTCTCCAGTATGTATCCTCTGGTGGACTTGAAGGTGTGATGGTTGTGAAAATCTCTTCCCACAGTCTACACACTGGTAGGGCTTCTCTCCAGTATGTATCCTCTGGTGGACTTGAAGGTATGATGCTTGTGAAAAACTCTTCCCACACTCACACACTGGTAGGGCTTCTCTCCAGTATGTATCATTTGGTGTTTTTTAAGGTCTGATCCTTGTGTAAAACTCTTCCCACACTCTACACACTGGTAGGGCTTCTCTCCAGTATGTGTCCTCTGGTGGACTTTAAGGTGTGATGTTTGTGAGAATCTCCTCCCACACTCTACACACTGGTAGGGCTTCTTTCCAGCACGTAGCGTCTGATGTGACTGAAGGGTTTCTACTTGTCTAAAGCTCTTGAATTGGAATGTGTCTTCAGATGTGTTTTTGTGTCTTCTGATGATTTTACTTCCATCTGTAGTTAAAATAAACCCATTAAAATATAATTCACATTCAAGCATTAACCATATAGACTAAAAGTAACTAATTAAGTCTTTATTAAAAAAAAAAAAAGTAAAAAAAATAAAAAGTGAAGTGATTGTCACATGTGATACACAGCAGCACAGCACACGGTGCACACAGTGAAATTTGTCCTCTGCATTTATCCCATCACCCTGAGTGAGCAGTGGGCCGCCATGACAGGCGCCTGGGGAGCAGTGTGGGGGGACGGTGCTTTGCTCAGTGACACCTCAGTGGCACCTTGGCGGATCGGGATTCGAACCGGCAACCTTCTGATTACAGGGCCGCTTCCTTAACCGCTAGGCCACCACTGCCACATGTCACAACTACTTATTTATGATATTGTATTCATTTTATTTATTTCAATTATTTTGGGGCAGTGGTGGCCTGGCGGTTAAGGAAGCGGCCCCGTAATCAGAAGGTTGCAGGTCCCCACACACTGCTCACCGGGCGCCTGTCATGGTGCCCACTGCTCACCAAGAGTGATGGTTAAATACAGAGGACACATTTTGTTGTGTCCCCGTGTCCTCAATGACAATCACTTCGCTTTCACTTTACATTTACAGCATTCATTTAGCACTTCACTTCTATATGAAATTTAACACCCAAATATGGTTGCTAGTGTGACCGGGACACACTAGTGAAATACCATATCATTTACATTTACAGCATTTACCAGACGTCCTTATCCAGAGCGACTTACAGTCAGTAGTTACAGGGACAGTCCCCCCCTGGAGACACTCAGGGTTAATTGTCCTGCTCAGGGACACAATGGCAGTAAGGGGGGTTTGAACCTGGGTCTTCTGGTTCATAGGAGAGTGTGTTATCCACTATGCTACTACCACCCATGTTCATGATGCTGATTTTACTTCACTCACCAGAAGAGATGGAGACGTTCTTCTCGTCACTTCCTGTTGGTTCCAGAGTTTTATCGTGTTCCAGTCGTGTAAGAACAACTGATAACATCTTCAGTGGAACGTGTGTGTTGTTCTGGACCACAGTCCTGGTCTCAGTGGACGACAGAGACAGACTGGGATCCATCCTGGAAACCTGGGACAAAGTGGGAGACGTTTCACTCACCAACAGCAACAATTAGGATGGTTGGAAGTTGGACATAATTTACTCCGACTTTTCGTATTTAAATACGATTGTGGGTCAGAGTTCGAAAAGGCTCAACAAATAGACACAGTGTGAGCACTAAAGGTGAAAGGCAGCAGAAACCATTGTGAATTGTTATTTATCAGAGCATTTTCATCCATTTTAAAACTATTTGACGCCTATCAACACTGAAAGACACCAGATGTGAAGGAAAGTGAAGGAAAATATATTAATGTGGCTTAGTATTTTCACACTCGGATTCTACTGTTAAAAATTATATTGTGTTGCACTCGTCAAAAAGAATAAAGCGGCGTCTGGTGAAGAAAAGCGCGTTAAATCGCTCAGAAAAACGCAACAAGTAAACCGGACGTTCGTGTTTGCTGGCCGCTAATTTATCGCGTTGGAGCCCGATTAAAATCATAGAAATTGAGCCCGAAGCGACACGACGTAGCGCGAATAAAAACGAGTGTTTTAATCACCTCGAAAAGCCGGAGAGGGAAAGATGTCGCCCGGTCACCCCAGTAAAAGTCCCAGCGGGGAGCAGGAAGTATCTGAAAGGGCTTTAAACACCAGGAAGAGCAGCGTGAAGAGAAGCGGGAGACGCGGTCGCGGCGGGCTGTTCACTTTCACCAGGACTCGGCTCAGTGGACGGCGATCCGGTTCGCGGTTAGTTCGGCTCTGATTCGGTTCTTCGGAATTGTCCGTGATCCGCGTAGAAACGACCCACGCAGGACCCTGCAGGAAAACGCCACGGAACAGGAAGTAGAACCCCGTTTCCTGTCCTGGAGAGCAGTGACATGCAACTCGATTTTCCTGAAGTGATTCATTTTCGTTTTCTCCAGCCCTCCGATTCTGAAAAAAAAATCATACATCAGTTTCTGTGAAGATGTGTGTGTACCAACCAAGACCTTCTGCACATACAACAACAATAAACCTTGGTTCAGTCCCAAACTGCAGCATCTTCGCCAGGCCAAGGAGGAGGCCTACAGAAGTGGTGTCAGGGTCCTGTACATGCAAGCCAGGAACACGCTGACCAAGGAGATCAAAGTGGCTAAAAGAAGCTACTCTGAGAACCTGAAAGAACGTTTCTCAGTCCTGTAAGAGTTCACCAGCTACAGACAACCCCCACCCCTGTACCAGCAAACAAAGACCTGGCAGAAGATCTTAACACCTTCTACTGCAGGTTTGAGAGGGACAGATTCACACCCTTGATCCCATCACACCTCTCTCCCCCCCCTCCCTTCCCCTGGAACTCAGGGGATGTGCGTCGGCTGTTCCAGAAACAGAAGACTTGGAAAGACAGTGTCTCCCCCTCCTGTCTCAAAGCCTGTATTGAACAGCTCTTCAACAGATCCCTGGAGCCGTGTGAAGTTCCCACCTGCTTCAAACACTCCAGCATTATTCTAGTCCCCAAGAAACCCACCATCACTGGTCTGAATGACCACAGACCTGTCGCCTTGACGTCTGTGGTCTTTGAATGACTTTGAACATTTTAGCCCATCTGAAGAACATCACGGGACACCTGCTGGACCCCCTGCAGTTTGCCTACAGGGCAAACAGGTCGGTGGATGATGTAGTGAATATGGGGCTGCATTACATCCTGCAACATCTCGACCACCCAGGACTACAGCTCGGAATTCAACACCATTGTGCCTGAACTCCTTACCTCAGCGTGTCACCTGCTACCTTTCAGTGGATCACCAGCTTCCTGGTGCTGCAAGTGAGGGGGGGGGGATCACTACTGGAACACGGTCCCTCAGTCCTGGTGCCCCTAGAGGATGTGTCCTCTCCCCACTGCTCTTCTGCCTCTACACCAACGACTGCACCTCAAGGAACCGGCTGGTACTCTGGTGCAGTCAACACAACCTGGAGCTGAACATGCTCAAGAGTGTGGAGATGAAAGCGGACTTCAGGAGACATCCCTCAACATTGCTCCCCCTCACCATATCAGACAGCCCAGTGTCTATTGTGGAGACCTTCAAGTTCCTGGGGAAGCACAGTTGTGGAGGAAAACTGTATGACCTGAACTTCTCACGTGTTATCTGACCAACACCTGTGGTCATGAAATAATTAGAAGACAACTGTGTATCTTATAAGGAAGGTTCTGTGACCTTGATGGGCGCCATCTGGGATGAGCTTGTGTTTTGACATTGTATGTCCCGTGGTATAAAAGCTGTGAACTGCTATCAGGGGATGGGCGTTCTTCTTGCGAGTTCCCCCCATGGCCATGGTAAATAAACTTGGAAAATCAATTCAATTGACTTCCTTTATTGCAGCTCCCAGACGGGAAATTTTCAAACCACAATTGGCGTGAATCCGCCAGGACCTGACCGGAGGGGCTGATCACCCTAGGTCACCAAGACGCATCTCCAAAACCTTGTTTTAGAGTTTCAGAGTGTCTGGGGCTGCGGTCAGCGTCCTTGGCCGATTCCGCCAGGAGATTCCTTTTTTTTGTCGTCTGGGGACACGAACACGGTGAGCTAAAATATTCCACCTCTCAAACATTTAATTAAAACTGTAGAATCTAGAAGATGAAGAAATCCAAAACCAAAATGATAAGATAAATTGCATATTTGCTTTATTCTGTAGTCGGCTGAATTGATCCAAGTGAGGGGGTTTGAAACCAGTACCCTGGTGCTGGGGGGCAAGAACAGGTTTAAAGTCCTGTGAGCTAAAATTAAGGTGTGAGATAAGACCGGATTTTTATGAGGGGCCGTATAGGACCGTGGAGGACCGGAGTTCTGATGAGTTCCATCACCGGGTGGATGGCAGCGCTGTTAAGAGGCGGGGTTCGCGTTTCTCTAACTTCCTGTCGTATACTCGTCAACCCTGCATTGTCAGCTTTCGCCTGCTGCTCCAGCCTCTGTGTGTGTGTGTGTGTGTGAGTGTCTGCACACATTGGCAGACCTTATCTCTCTCTCTCTCTCTCTGGTGTGTGTGTGAGGCGCCTCCCTCTCTCTCTCTCGTTTTGTTTTGGGACTGAACTCTTAGCAATAGATTTTACCGTCTGGGCATCAGCACAGCGATTTACAGCGGGTTTCAACCTTATTAGGCTTTAAAGGGAATATGGGAAAATATTTTTCATTTTGTGGAATTTGTTTTGTTTTTCTTTCTGAGAGTTTTAAAACTAAGTTTGTGGAAAGCTGGGAAAATTATAAGTATAAATATATATAACACCTAAACTGTGCAATTTTAAATGCATTTTGTACCATTGTATGTGCACTTGGGTTCTTTTTTCTGGTTTTGACTTTATTTTATTTAAGAAAGGAGACTTCCCAACGGCTGCACTGTTTGCCTCTGCTCCTGTGTCTTTGAATCCCCCTTTTGCAGAACTCTTGGGCTGCAGGCCGTCCAGAATCTGAAGCTCCACCCTTCCACCCTGAAAACCATCATGACCCCTGCTGGAGCAACAGAAACCACCACAGCACGATGACGTCACTGCTTCAACTCCACAGGAGAAACCCACCATCAGAGCAGCTGACCCATTCTCCCTCCCAAGACTTGTTCAGGCGCCACCTACGAGTTGGATGCCTCACTATCATCTGGACAATCAGGACCCTCAACTATAACCCTCCCCATGGACGACTGAAGATCTTCTGAACTCTTATAAGCACCTCCCAAAGGCAAATCGAGGGGGTGCAGCCATGTCCAGAGCCGTGAATGATTTCATCAGAGAATTCACACAGACATCCACCAAAAGGGCTCGAGTCCTGCTACAGACTGACGTTGTGCACCACATCCAGGCCAGACAGGTTGAAGCAAGGTCAAGAAAGACAAAAACCAAAAAAATGAAACTCACCCCACATCATGGCACGGCCGCCAACAGAGCAAGAAACAGTGTGATATGAGCTTCTGCTGTGGCCAAAGCAGACATTGGGCGCTCCAGATGAAGGCGCGGCCGCAGTCCTGGTGGCAGTTTCAAATAAGGTCCTGCACATCTACACTGACCTACACTGACACTCATGCTGAATACGAAGACACATTCCACACTTCCCCAAACACACACTGATACACACATACACTCCCTGCACTCCTCTGAGAAGTACTTTTTTCATTGTTGATTAGTGCAGCCATGTAAAAAAAATCTGATTTGCCTGTGTGA